>NW_023493832.1:15000-45000 GCF_013265735.2 Oncorhynchus mykiss | reverse complement strand
CAACAAAGCATGAGAAGACTTTGCCTTTGTTTTGGTTTGTTTGGTTGTCAATTAGGGTGTGCAGGGTGAATACATGGTCTGTTGTACGGTAATTTGGTAAAAAGCCAATTTGACATTTGCTCAGTACATTGTTTTCATTGAGGAAATGTACGAGTCTGCTGTTAATAATAATGCAGAGGATTTTCCCAAGGTTACTGTTGACGCTGTCTCTCTCTCTGTCTCTCTGTCACTCTCTCTCTCTGTCTCTCTGTCTCTCTGTCTCTGTCTCTCTCTGTCTCTCTCGCTTTGTCTCTCTGTCTCTGTCTCGCTGTCTCTGTCTCTCTGTCTCTCTCTGTCTCTCTCTCTCTCTCTCTGTCTCTCTGTCTCTGTCTCGCTGTCTCTCTGTCTCTGTCTCTCTGTCTCTCGCTCTCTCTGTCTCTCTCTCTCTTTCTCTGTCTCTCTCTGTCTCTCTGTCTCTCTGTCTCTCTCTCTCTCTCTCTCTCCTCATTCTCTCTCTCCTCGTTCTCTCTCTCTTCTCGTTCTCTCTCTCTCTCTCTCCTCGTTCTCTCTCTCCTCGTTCTCTCTCTCTTCTCGTTCTCTCTCTCTCTCTCCTCGTTCTCTCTCTCCTCGTTCTCTCTCTCTCCTCGTTCTCTCTCTCTCTCTCTGTCTCTCTCTCTCTCCTCGTTCTCTCTCTCTCCTCGTTCTCTCTCTCTCCTCGTTCTCTCTCTCTCCTCGTTCTCTCTCTCTCCTCGTTCTCTCTCTCTCTCTCCTCATTCTCTCTCTCTTCGTTCTCTCTCTCTCCTCGTTCTCTCTCTCCTCGTTCTCTCTCTCTCCTCGTTCTCTCTCTCCTCGTTCTCTCTCTCTCTCTCTGTCTCTCTCTCTCCTCGTTCTCTCTCTCCTCGTTCTCGCTCTCTCCTCGTTCTCTCTCTCTCCTCGTTCTCTCTCTCTCCTCGTTCTCTCTCTCTCTCTCTCTCCTCATTCTCTCTCTCTTCGTTCTCTCTCTCTCCTCGTTCTCTCTCTCCTCGTTCTCTCTCTCTCCTCGTTCTCTCTCTCCTCGTTCTCTCTCTCTCTCTCTGTCTCTCTCTCCTCGTTCTCTCTCTCCTCGTTCTCGCTCTCTCCTCGTTCTCTCTCTCTCCTCGTTCTCTCTCTCTCTCTCTCTCTGTCTCTCTCTCCTCGTTCTCTCTCTCTCCTCGTTCTCTCTCTCTCTCTCTCTCTCTCTGTTCTCTCTCTCCCCGTTCTCTCTCTCTCCTCGTTCTCTCTCTCTCTCTCCTCGTTCTCTCTCTCCTTCCAACCAGAGACAAAGATACTAAAGTTATGCTCCTCTCCACTTAGTTAATGTGATCAAAGTTATTTATGTGTTTTTTTCCTCCCTTGACAGGGAAAGCGTTTCTGTTCATCTGAAGCCAAAGACATGTTTATATCTGTAGAAAGGATCTTGTCCTTTATTCCACATTCAGCCCGTTTTAATTCTTATCGTAACACACTATTTTACGCTCCAATGCTTTCTCACAGCCATTTAATTATTACTATGGAAATAATGACTTATTTCTCCTTTCCCTCTCTTTCTTTCTCTCTCTTTCTTTCTCTCTCACATTTTAAAAGGTTTTCTCTCTCTTTTTCTCTCTCTCATTTTAAAAGGTTTTCTCTCTCTCTTTAGTTCACTTTATCTGTCTTTTTCTTATGTCACACACACACATATACACACACATATACACACATATGTACACACACACACACACATATACACACAAACACGCATACACACAGGCAGACACTTACAGGCTAATAGGTGTTGTAGCAGTAATCACAGGTCCTTGAGGATCACCAATGATTGTCCACTGAAGCGCAGCCACTGTCTCTCCCAGACAGACACACGCACGCACGCACACACACACGCACGCACGCACGCATGCACACACACACACACAATCATTACTTTCTGACCCATCTCTCAATCAATCTCTCTCTTTAACAGCTTTACCGATCCACAGACACAAGTCTCTCTCTCTGTCTCTCTGTCTCTCTCTCTCTGTCTCTGTCTCTGTCTCTCTCTCTCTCTCTGTCTCGCTGTCCATGTCTCTCTCTCTCTCTCTCTCTCTCTTTCCTTTCTCCTTTCTCTCTTCCTCTCTCTTTCTCTCTCACCCCTTCTCTCTCTCTCTTCCTCTCCCTGTATCTCTCCGTTTCTCTCTCTTTCTCTCTCACCCCTTATCTCTCTCTTCCTCTCTATTTCTCTCTCTTCATCTCTCTCATATTCCTTCCATTCATCCCTGTAATGGAAACCAATATATTTTTAAAAACAGGACGTTTACCCACTACCTTTACCCACTACCTTAACCTACTACCTTTACCCACTACCTTTACCCACTACCACCACAGGACCTTTACCCACTACCTTTACCCACTACCTTTACCCACTACCTGTACCCACTACCTTTACCCACTACCTTAACCCACTACCTTAACCCACTACCTTAACCCACTACCTTTACCCACTACCTTTACCCATTACCTTAACCCACTACCTTTACCCACTACCACCACAGGACCTTTACCCACTACCTTTACCCACTACCTTTACCCAGTACCTTAACCCACTACCTTTACCCACTACCTTTACCCACTACCTTTACCCACTACCTTTACCCACTACCTTAACCCACTACCACCACAGGACCTTTACCCACTAGCTTTACCCACTACCTTAACCCACTACCTTTACCCACTACCTTAACCCACTACCACCACAGGACCTTTACCCACTAGCTTTACCCACTACCTTAACCCACTACCTTTACCCACTACCTTTACCCACTACCTTAACCCACTACCACCACAGGACCTTTACCCACTACCACCACAGGAAGTTTTCTCTCCTACGATGGAGGACTATTTCTCTCACCTCATCCTCTCTTCTTTTGTAAAATATCCTCATATCAGATCTTATCTTGTCTTGTCTTGTCTTGTCTTGTCTTGTCTTGTCTTGTCTTGTCTTGTCTTGTCTTGTCTTGTCTTGTCTTGTCATGTCATGCCATGCCATGCCATGCCATGCCATGCCATGCCATGCCATGCCATGCCATGCCATGTCATGTCATGTCATGTCATGTCATGTCATGTCATGTCATGTCATGTCATGTATCTTGTCATGTCATGTCATGTCATGTCATGTCATGTCATGTCATGTCATGTCATATCATATCTTATCATATCATATCATGTCATATCATATCATATCATATCATATCATATCATATCTTATCATATCTTGTCATGTCATGTCATGTCATGTCATGTCATATCATATCATATCATATCATGTCATGTCATGTCATGTCATGTCATGTCATGTCATGTCATGTCATATCTTATCATATCTTATCATGTCATGTCATGTCATGTCATGTCATGTCATGTCATGTCATATCTTATCTTATCTTATCATGTCATGTCATGTCATATCATATCTTATCATATCATATCTTATCATATCATATCATGTCATATCATATCATATCTTATCATATCATATCATATCTTATCATATCTTATCATGTCATGTCATGTCATATCATATCTTATCATACCATATCTTATCATATCATATCATATCATGTCATGTCATGTCATGTCATGTCATGTCATGTCATATCTTATCTTATCATATCATATCATGTCATGTCTTATCTGTTCTCACACGGTTATGATACTTGATGTATTCCCAATTTTTCTGTAACTCTCATAATAAATACTGTATCTGATATCCTGTGTGTTATATATACACTGTTGGAGGAGAAGGAACATTGTGTTAAATGTCAACAGGTTTATAATATCAGCCAGGTCACCCCTCGATAGTCAGTATTTGACATCCATGTCTTGAGTTTTTAATTTATTTATTTAACTAGGTCAAGTCAGTTAAGAACACATTTTTATTTTCAACAACGGCCTACCGGGGAACAGTGGGTTAACTGCCTTGTTCAGGAGCAGAATGACAGATTTGTACCTTGTCAGCTCGGGGATTTGATCTTGCAACCTTTCGGTTACTAGTCCAACGCTCTAACCGCCAGGCTACCCTGCCGCCCCAGTTAGATGATGTGGAAACCGGCCACTAGTGAGCTATGAGCTGTTACGTTCCAGTAGGTTCCAGAGCTGTGAACGGGGATGGAGGATGGGACTGGCTTCCACCTCTGTTACGTTCCAGTAGGTTTCAGAGCTGAGGACGGGGATGGAGGATGGGACTGGCTTCTACCTCTGTTACGTTCCAGTAGGTTTCAGAGCTGTGGACGGGGATGGAGGATGGGACTGGCTTCTACCTCTGTTACGTTCCAGTAGGTTTCAGAGCTGTGGACGGGGATGGAGGATGGGACTGGCTTCTACCTCTGTTACGTTCCAGTAGGTTTCAGAGCTGTGGACGGGGATGGAGGATGGGACTGGCTTCTACCTCTGTTACGTTCCAGTAGGTTTAAGAGCTGTGGACGGGGATGGAGGATGGGACTGGCTTCTACCTCTGTTACGTTCCAGTAGGTTTCAGAGCTGTGGACGGGGATGGAGGATGGGACTGGCTTCTACCTCTGTTACGTTCCAGTAGGTTCCAGAACTTGATATTTTAGTTTTTAAGCCTATCCCAAACTTTAAACCTTAACTTAACCATTCAGTTAATGACTAAACTTAACCTTCGGAATTTGACGTTTGAGAAACACGTCTAATTGTGGCGTGAGACTGTGAGAGCTGATAATATAATATGTCTGTTTCAGCAGTTATGGTCAGTCTAGGAGGAAGAGGTACTGCTCTGTTTCAGCTGTTATGGTCAGTCTAGGAGGAGGAGGTACTGCTCTGTTTCAGCTGTTATGGTCAGTCTAGGAGGAGGAGGAGGTACTGCTCTGTTTCAGCAGTTATGGTCAGTCTAGGAGGAGGAGGTACTGCTCTGTTTCAGCTGTTATGGTCAGTCTAGGAGGAGACGGTACTGCTCTGTTTCAGCTGTTATGGTCAGTCTAGGAGGAGGAGGTACTGCTCTGTTTCAGCTGTTATGGTCAGTCTAGGAGGAGGTACTGCTCTGTTTCAGCTGTTATGGTCAGTCTAGGAGGAGGAGGTACTGCTCTGTTTCAGCTGTTATGGTCAGTCTAGGAGGAGGAGGTACTGCTCTGTTTCAGCTGTTATGGTCAGTCCAGGAGGAGGAGGTACTGCTCTGTTTCAGCTGTTATGGTCAGTCTAGGAGGAGTTACTGCTCTGTTTCAGCTGTTATGGTCAGTCTAGGAGGAGGAGGTACTGCTCTGTTTCAGCTGTTATGGTCAGTCTAGGAGGAGGAGGTACTGCTCTGTTTCAGCTGTTATGGTCAGTCTAGGAGGAGGAGGTACTGCTCTGTTTCAGCTGTTATGGTCAGTCTAGGAGGAGGAGGTAATGCTCTGTTTCAGCTGTTATGGTCAGTCTAGGAGGAGGAGGTACTGCTCTGTTTCAGCTGTTATGGTCAGTCTAGGAGGAGGTACTGCTCTGTTTCAGCTGTTATGGTCAGTCTAGGAGGAGGAGGTACTGCTCTGTTTCAGCTGTTATGGTCAGTCTAGGAGGAGGAGATACTGCTCTGTTTCAGCTGTTATGGTCAGTCTAGGAGGAGGAGGTACTGCTCTGTTTCAGCTGTTATGGTCAGTCTAGGAGGAGGAGGTACTGCTCTGTTTCAGCTGTTATGGTCAGTCTAGGAGGAGGAGGTACTGCTCTGTTTCAGCTGTTATGGTCAGTCTAGGAGGAGGAGGTACTGCTCTGTTTCAGCTGTTATGGTCAGTCTAGGAGGAGGAGGTACTGCTCTGTTTCAGCTGTTATGGTCAGTCCAGGAGGAGGAGGTACTGCTCTGTTTCAGCTGTTATGGTCAGTCTAGGAGGAGGTACTGCTCTGTTTCAGCTGTTATGGTCAGTCTAGGAGGAGGTACTGCTCTGTTTCAGCTGTTATGGTCAGTCTAGGAGGAGGTACTGCTCTGTTTCAGCTGTTATGGTCAGTCCAGGAGGAGGAGGTACTGCTCTGTTTCAGCTGTTATGGTCAGTCCAGGAGGAGGAGGTACTGCTCTGTTTCAGCTGTTATGGTCAGTCTAGGAGGAGGAGGTACTGCTCTGTTTCAGCTGTTATGGTCAGTCTAGGAGGAGGAGGTACTGCTCTGTTTCAGCTGTTATGGTCAGTCCAGGAGGAGGAGGTACTGCTCTGTTTCAGCTGTTATGGTCAGTCTAGGAGGAGGAGGTACTGCTCTGTTTCAGGTGTTATGGTCAGTCTAGGAGGAGGTACTGCTCTGTTTCAGCTGTTATGGTCAGTCTAGGAGGAGGAGGTACTGCTCTGTTTCAGCTGTTATGGTCAGTCTAGGAGGAGGAGGTACTGCTCTGTTTCAGCTGTTATGGTCAGTCTAGGAGGAGGAGGTACTGCTCTGTTTCAGCTGTTATGGTCAGTCTAGGAGGAGGAGGTACTGCTCTGTTTCAGCTGTTATGGTCAGTCTAGGAGGAGGAGGTACTGCTCTGTTTCAGCTGTTATGGTCAGTCTAGGAGGAGGAGGTACTGCTCTGTTTCAGCTGTTATGGTCAGTCTAGGAGGAGGTACTGCTCTGTTTCAGCTGTTATGGTCAGTCTAGGAGGAGGAGGTACTGCTCTGTTTCAGCTGTTATGGTCAGTCTAGGAGGAGGTGGTACTGCTCTGTTTCAGCTGTTATGGTCAGTCTAGGAGGAGGAGGTACTGCTCTGTTTCAGCTGTTATGGTCAGTCTAGGAGGAGGAGGTACTGCTCTGTTTCAGCTGTTATGGTCAGTCTAGGAGGAGGAGGTACTGCTCTGTTTCAGCTGTTATGGTCAGTCTAGGAGGAGGAGGTACTGCTCTGTTTCAGGTGTTATGGTCAGTCCAGGAGGAGGAGGTACTGCTCTGTTTCAGCTGTTATGGTCAGTCTAGGAGGAGAAGGTACTGCTCTGTATCAGCTGTTATGGTCAGTCTAGGAGGAGGAGGTACTGCTCTGTTTCAGCTGTTATGGTCAGTCAAGGAGGAGAAGGTACTGCTCTGTTTCAGCTGTTATGGTCAGTCTAGGAGGAGGAGGTACTGCTCTGTTTCAGCTGTTATGGTCAGTCTAGGAGGTTGGTACTGCTCTGTTTCAGCTGTTATGGTCAGTCTAGGCGAAGGTACTGCTCTGTTTCAGCTGTTATGGTCAGTCTAGGAGGAGAAGGTACTGCTCTGTTTCAGCTGTTATGGTCAGTCTAGGAGGAGGAGGTACTGCTCTGTTTCAGCTGTTATGGTCAGTCTAGGAGGAGGAGGTACTGCTCTGTTTCAGCTGTTATGGTCAGTCTAGGAGGAGGAGGTACTGCTCTGTTTCAGCTGTTATGGTCAGTCTAGGAGGAGGAGGTACTGCTCTGTTTCAGCTGTTATGGTCAGTCTAGGAGGAGGAGGTACTGCTCTGTTTCAGCTGCTATGGTCAGTCTAGGATGAGGAGGTACTGCTCTGTTTCAGCTGTTATGGTCAGTCTAGGATGAGGAGGTACTGCTCTGTTTCAGCTGTTTTGGTCAGTCTAGGAGGAGGTACTGCTCTGTTTCAGCTGTTATTGTCAGTCTAGGAGGAGGAGGTACTGCTCTGTTTCAGCTGTTATGGTCAGTCTAGGAGGAGGTACTGCTCTGTTTCAGCTGTTATGGTCAGTCTAGGAGGAGGAGGTACTGCTCTGTTTCAGCTGTTATGGTCAGTCCAGGAGGAGGAGGTACTGCTCTTTTTCAGCTGTTATGGTCAGTCTAGGAGGCAGAGGTACTGCTCTGTTTCAGGTGTTATGGTCAGTCTAGGAGGAGGAGGTACTGCTCTGTTTCAGCTGTTATGGTCAGTCTAGGAGGAGGAGGTACTGCTCTGTTTCAGGTGTTATGGTCAGTCTAGGAGGAGGAGGTACTGCTCTGTTTCAGCTGTTATGGTCAGTCTAGGAGGAGGTACTGCTCTGTTTCAGCTGTTATGGTCAGTCTAGGAGGAGGTACTGCTCTGTTTCAGCTGTTATGGTCAGTCTAGGATGAGGAGGTACTGCTCTGTTTCAGCTGTTATGGTCAGTCTAGGAGGAGGAGGTACTGCTCTGTTTCAGCTGTTATGGTCAGTCTAGGAGGAGGAGGTACTGCTCTGTTTCAGCTGTTATGGTCAGTCTAGGAGGAGGTACTGCTCTGTTTCAGCTGTTATGGTCAGTCTAGGAGGAGAAGGTACTGCTCTGTTTCAGCTGTTATGGTCAGTCTAGGAGGAGGAGGTACTGCTCTGTTTCAGCTGTTATGGTCAGTCTAGGAGGAGGAGGTACTGCTCTGTTTCAGCTGTTATGGTCAGTGTAGGAGGAGGAGGTACTGCTCTGTTTCAGCTGTTATGGTCAGTCTAGGAGGAGGAGGTACTGCTCTGTTTCAGCTGTTATGGTCAGTCTAGGAGGAGGAGGTACTGCTCTGTTTCAGCTGTTATGGTCAGTCTAGGAGGAGGAGGTACTGCTCTGTTTCAGCTGTTATGGTCAGTCTAGGAGGAGGAGGTACTGCTCTGTTTCAGGTGTTATGGTCAGTCTAGGAGGAGGTACTGCTCTGTTTCAGCTGTTATGGTCAGTCTAGGAGGAGGAGGTACTGCTCTGTTTCAGCTGCTATGGTCAGTCTAGGAGGAGGAGGAGGTACTGCTCTGTTTCAGCTGTTATGGTCAGTCTAGGAGGAGGAGGTACTGCTCTGTTTCAGGTGTTATGGTCAGTCTAGGAGGAGGAGGTACTGCTCTGTTTCAGCTGTTATGGTCAGTCTAGGAGGAGGAGGTACTGCTCTGTTTCAGGTGTTATGGTCAGTCTAGGAGGAGGTACTGCTCTGTTTCAGCTGTTATGGTCAGTCTAGGAGGAGGAGGTACTGCTCTGTTTCAGCTGCTATGGTCAGTCTAGGAGGAGGAGGAGGTACTGCTCTGTTTCAGCTGTTATGGTCAGTCTAGGAGGAGGAGGTACTGCTCTGTTTCAGGTGTTATGGTCAGTCTAGGAGGAGGAGGAGGTACTGCTCTGTTTCAGCTGTTATGGTCAGTCTAGGAGGAGGTACTGCTCTGTTTCAGCTGTTATGGTCAGTCTAGGAGGAGGAGGTACTGCTCTGTTTCAGCTGTTATGGTCAGTCCAGGAGGAGGAGGTACTGCTCTGTTTCAGCTGTTATGGTCAGTCTAGGAGGAGGAGGTACTGCTCTGTTTCAGCTGTTATGGTCAGTCTAGGAGGAGGAGGTACTGCTCTGTTTCAGCTGTTATGGTCAGTCTAGGAGGAGGAGGTACTGCTCAGTTTCAGCTGTTATTGTCAGTCTAGGAGGAGGAGGTACTGCTCTGTTTCAGCTGTTATGGTCAGTCCAGGAGGAGGTACTGCTCTGTTTCAGCTGTTATGGTCAGTCTAGGAGGAGGTACTGCTCTGTTTCAGCTGTTATGGTCAGTCTAGGAGGAGGAGGTACTGCTCTGTTTCAGCTGTTATGGTCAGTCTAGGAGGAGGAGGTACTGCTCTGTTTCAGCTGTTATGGTCAGTCTAGGAGGAGGAGGTACTGCTCTGTTTCAGCTGTTATGGTCTGTCTAGGAGGAGGAGGTACTGCTCTGTTTCAGCTGTTATGGTCAGTCTAGGAGGAGGAGGTACTGCTCTGTTTCAGCTGTTATGGTCAGTCTAGGAGGAGGAGGTACTGCTCTGTTTCAGCTGTTATGGTCAGTCTAGGAGGAGGAGGTACTGCTCTGTTTCAGCTGTTATGGTCAGTCTAGGAGGAGGAGGTACTGCTCTGTTTCAGCTGTTATGGTCAGTCTAGGAGGAGGTACTGCTCTGTTTCAGCTGTTATGGTCAGTCCAGGAGGAGGTACTGCTCTGTTTCAGCTGTTATGGTCAGTCTAGGAGGAGGAGGTACTGCTCTGTTTCAGCTGTTATGGTCAGTCTAGGAGGAGGTACTGCTCTGTTTCAGCTGTTATGGTCAGTCTAGGAGGAGGTACTGCTCTGTTTCAGCTGTTATGGTCAGTCTAGGAGGAGGTACTGCTCTGTTTCAGCTGTTATGGTCAGTCTAGGAGGAGGTACTGCTCTGTTTCAGCTGTTATGGTCAGTCTAGGAGGAGGTACTGCTCTGTTTCAGCTGTTATGGTCAGTCTAGGAGGAGGTACTGCTCTGTTTCAGCTGTTATGGTCAGTCTAGGAGGAGCAGGTACTGCTCTGTTTCAGCTGTTATGGTCAGTCTAGGAGGAGGAGGTACTGCTCTGTTTCAGCTGTTATGGTCAGTCTAGGAGGAGGAGGTACTGCTCTGTTTCAGCTGTTATGGTCAGTCTAGGACGAGGAGGTACTGCTCTGTTTCAGCTGTTATGGTCAGTCTAGGAGGAGGAGGTACTGCTCTGTTTCAGCTGTTATGGTCAGTCTAGGAGGAGGAGGTACTGCTCTGTTTCAGCTGTTATGGTCAGTCTAGGAGGAGGAGGTACTGCTCTGTTTCAGCTGTTATGGTCAGTCTAGGAGGAGGAGGTACTGCTCTGTTTCAGCTGTTATGGTCAGTCTAGGAGGAGGAGGTACTGCTCTGTTTCAGCTGTTATGGTCAGTCTAGGAGGAGGAGGTACTGCTCTGTTTCAGCTGTTATGGTCAGTCTAGGAGGAGGAGGTACTGCTCTGTTTCAGCTGTTATGGTCAGTCTAGGAGGAGGAGGTACTGCTCTGTTTCAGCTGTTATGGTCAGTCTAGGAGGAGGAGGTACTGCTCTGTTTCAGCTGTTATGGTCAGTCTAGGAGGAGGAGGTACTGCTCTGTTTCAGCTGTTATGGTCAGTCTAGGAGGAGGAGGTACTGCTCTGTTTCAGCTGTTATGGTCAGTCTAGGAGGAGGTACTGCTCTGTTTCAGCTGTTATGGTCAGTCTAGGAGGAGGTACTGCTCTGTTTCAGCTGTTATGGTCAGTCTAGGAGGAGGTACTGGTCTTTTTCAGCTGTTATGGTCAGTCTAGGAGGAGGTACTGCTCTGTTTCAGCTGTTATGGTCAGTCTAGGAGGAGGTACTGCTCTGTTTCAGCTTTTATGGTCAGTCTAGGAGGAGGAGGTACTGCTCTGTTTCAGCTGTTATGGTCAGTCTAGGAGGAGGAGGTACTGCTCTGTTTCAGCTGTTATGGTCAGTCTAGGAGGAGGAGGTACTGCTCTGTTTCAGCTGTTATGGTCAGTCTAGGAGGAGGAGGTACTGCTCTGTTTCAGCTGTTATGGTCAGTCTAGGAGGAGGTACTGCTCTGTTTCAGCTGTTATGGTCAGTCCAGGAGGAGGTACTGCTCTGTTTCAGCTGTTATGGTCAGTCCAGGAGGAGGTACTGCTCTGTTTCAGCTGTTATGGTCAGTCTAGGAGGAGGAGGTACTGCTCTGTTTCAGCTGTTATGGTCAGTCTAGGAGGAGGTACTGCTCTGTTTCAGCTGTTATGGTCAGTCTAGGAGGAGGTACTGCTCTGTTTCAGCTGTTATGGTCAGTCTAGGAGGAGGTACTGCTCTGTTTCAGCTGTTATGGTCAGTCTAGGAGGAGGTACTGCTCTGTTTCAGCTGTTATGGTCAGTCTAGGAGGAGGTACTGCTCTGTTTCAGCTGTTATGGTCAGTCTAGGAGGAGGTACTGCTCTGTTTCAGCTGTTATGGTCAGTCTAGGAGGAGCAGGTACTGCTCTGTTTCAGCTGTTATGGTCAGTCTAGGAGGAGGAGGTACTGCTCTGTTTCAGCTGTTATGGTCAGTCTAGGAGGAGGAGGTACTGCTCTGTTTCAGCTGTTATGGTCAGTCTAGGAGGAGCAGGTACTGCTCTGTTTCAGCTGTTATGGTCAGTCTAGGAGGAGGAGGTACTGCTCTGTTTCAGCTGTTATGGTCAGTCTAGGAGGAGGAGTTACTGCTCTGTTTCAGCTGTTATGGTCAGTCTAGGAGGAGGAGGTACTGCTCTGTTTCAGCTGTTATGGTCAGTCTAGGAGGAGGAGGTACTGCTCTGTTTCAGCTGTTATGGTCAGTCTAGGAGGAGGAGGTACTGCTCTGTTTCAGCTGTTATGGTCAGTCTAGGAGGAGGAGGTACTGCTCTGTTTCAGCTGTTATGGTCAGTCTAGGAGGAGGAGGTACTGCTCTGTTTCAGCTGTTATGGTCAGTCTAGGAGGAGGAGGTACTGCTCTGTTTCAGCTGTTATGGTCAGTCTAGGAGGAGGAGGTACTGCTCTGTTTCAGCTGTTATGGTCAGTCTAGGAGGAGGAGGTACTGCTCTGTTTCAGCTGTTATGGTCAGTCTAGGAGGAGGAGGTACTGCTCTGTTTCAGCTGTTATGGTCAGTCTAGGAGGAGGAGGTACTGCTCTGTTTCAGCTGTTATGGTCAGTCTAGGAGGAGGAGGTACTGCTCTGTTTCAGCTGTTATGGTCAGTCTAGGAGGAGGAGGTACTGCTCTGTTTCAGCTGTTATGGTCAGTCTAAGAGGAGGTACTGCTCTGTTTCAGCTGTTATGGTCAGTCTAGGAGGAGGTACTGCTCTGTTTCAGCTGTTATGGTCAGTCTAGGAGGAGGTACTGCTCTGTTTCAGCTGTTATGGTCAGTCTAGGAGGAGGTACTGCTCTGTTTCAGCTGTTATGGTCAGTCTAGGAGGAGGAGGTACTGCTCTGTTTCAGCTGTTATGGTCAGTCTAGGAGGAGGAGGTACTGCTCTGTTTCAGCTGTTATGGTCAGTCTAGGAGGAGGAGGTACTGCTCTGTTTCAGCTGTTATGGTCAGTCTAGGAGGAGGAGGTACTGCTCTGTTTCAGCTGTTATGGTCAGTCTAGGAGGAGGTACTGCTCTGTTTCAGCTGTTATGGTCAGTCTAGGAGGAGGAGGTACTGCTCTGTTTCAGCTGTTATGGTCAGTCTAGGAGGAGGAGGTACTGCTCTGTTTCAGCTGTTATGGTCAGTCTAGGAGGAGGAGGTACTGCTCTGTTTCAGCTGTTATGGTCAGTCTAGGAGGAGGTACTGCTCTGTTTCAGCTGTTATGGTCAGTCTAGGAGGAGGTACTGCTCTGTTTCAGCTGTTATGGTCAGTCTAGGAGAAGGTACTGCTCTGTTTCAGCTGTTATGGTCAGTCTAGGAGGAGAAGGTACTGCTCTGTTTCAGCTGTTATGGTCAGTCTAGGAGGAGGAGGTACTGCTCTGTTTCAGCTGTTATGGTCAGTCTAGGAGGAGGAGGTACTGCTCTGTTTCAGCTGTTATGGTCAGTCTAGGAGGAGGTACTGCTCTGTTTCAGGTGTTATGGTCAGTCTAGGAGGAGGAGGTACTGCTCTGTTTCAGCTGTTATGGTCAGTCTAGGAGGAGGAGGTACTGCTCTGTTTCAGCTGTTATGGTCAGTCTAGGAGGAGGAGGTACTGCTCTGTTTCAGCTGTTATGGTCAGTCTAGGAGGAGGAGGTACTGCTCTGTTTCAGCTGTTATGGTCAGTCTAGGAGGAGGAGGTACTGCTCTGTTTCAGCTGTTATGGTCAGTCTAGGAGGAGGAGGTACTGCTCTGTTTCAGCTGTTATGGTCAGTCTAGGAGGAGGAGGTACTGCTCTGTTTCAGCTGTTATGGTCAGTTTTGTTTCCTTAAGTTATATCAACAACCTTAGAAATGTTTTAATATGATTTGTGAATGCAAATATAATATTTAAAATGAGTGTGTGTGTGTGTGTGTGTGTGTGTGTGTGTGTGTGCGTGTGTGTGTGTGCGTGTGCGCGTCTGCGTGTGCGCGTCTGCGTGTGCGTGTGTGTGTGCGTGTGTGTGTGCGTGCGTGCGTGCGTGTGTGCGTGTGCGTACGTACCCCAGACAGAAGCCCAGTGGACAGATGGCTGGTTCAGACACACACTGACACACCATAACCAACTGATTACACACATTGACTGTAGAGAGAGAGACACCATAACCAACTGATTACACACATTGACTGTAGAGAGAGAGAGACACCATAACCAACTGATTACACACATTGACTGTAGAGAGAGAGAGACACCATAACCAACAGATTACACACATTGACTGTAGAGAGAGAGACACCATAACCAACTGATTACACACATTGACTGTAGAGAGAGAGACACCATAACCAACTGATTACACACATTGTCTGTAGAGAGAGAGAGACACCATAACCAACAGATTACACACATTGACTGTAGAGAGAGAGAGACACCATAACCAACTGATTACACACATTGACTGTAGAGAGACACCATAACCAACTGATTACACACATTGACTGTAGAGAGACACCATAACCAACCGATTACACACATTGACTGTAGAGAGACACCATAACCAACCGATTACACACATTGACTGTAGAGAGAGAGACACCATAACCAACTGATTACACACATTGACTGTAGAGAGCGAGAGACACCATAACCAACCGATTACACACATTGACTGTAGAGAGAGAGACACCATAACCAACCGATTACACACATTGACTGTAGAGAGAGAGAGACACCATAACCAACTGATTACACACATTGACTGTAGAGAGAGAGACACCATAACCAGTGTGGTGTTTAGTGTAGTGTTTAGTGTAGTGTTTAGTGTAGTGAGTGTAGTGTTTAGTGTAGTGTTTAGTGTAGTGAGTGTAGTGTTTAGTGTAGTGTTTAGTGTAGTGAGTGTAGTGTTTAGTGTAGTGAGTGTAGTGTTTACTGTAGTGAGTGTAGTGTGTAGTGTAGTGTTTAGTGTGGTGTTTAGTGTAGTGCTTGTAGTGTTTAGTGTAGTGTTTAGTGTGGTGTTTAGTGTAGTGCTTGTAGTGTTTAGTGTAGTGTTTAGTGTAGTGCTTGTAGTGTTTAGTGTAGTGTTTAGTGTGGTGTTTAGTGTAGTGCTTGTAGTGTTTAGTCTAGTGAGTGTAGTGTTTACTGTAGTGAGTGTAGTGTGTAGTGTAGTGTTTAGTGTGGTGTTTAGTGTAGTGCTTGTAGTGTTTAGTGTAGTGTTTAGTGTGGTGTTTAGTGTAGTGCTTGTAGTGTTTAGTGTAGTGTTTAGTGTAGTGAGTGTAGTGTTTAGTGTAGTGAGTGTAGTGTTTAGTGTAGTGTTTAGTGTAGTGAGTGTCGTGTTTAGTGTGGTGTTTAGTGTAGTGCTTGTAGTGTTTAGTGTAGTGAGTGTAGTGTTTACTGTAGTGAGTGTAGTGTGTAGTGTAGTGTTTAGTGTGGTGTTTAGTGTAGTGCTTGCAGTGTTTAGTGTAGTGTTTAGTGTGGTGTTTAGTGTAGTGCTTGTAGTGTTTAGTGTAGTGTTTAGTGTAGTGTTTAGTGTAGTGAGTGTAGTGTTTAGTGTGGTGTTTAGTGTAGTGCTTGTAGTGTTTAGTGTAGTGTTTAGTGTAGTGCTTGTAGTGTTTAGTGTAGTGTTTAGTGTGGTGTTTAGTGTAGTGCTTGTAGTGTTTAGTGTAGTGAGTGTAGTGTTTACTGTAGTGAGTGTAGTGTTTAGTGTAGTGTTTAGTGTAGTGTTTAGTGTAGTGTTTAGTGTGGTGTTTAGTGTAGTGAGTGTAGTGTTTAGTGTAGTGTTTAGTGTAGTGAGTGTAGTGTGTAGTGTAGTGTTTAGTGTAGTGTTTAGTGTAGTGTTTAGTGTGGTGTTTAGTGTAGTGCTTGTAGTGTTTAGTGTAGTGTTTAGTGTAGTGCTTGTAGTGTTTAGTGTGGTGTTTAGTGTAGTGCTTGTAGTGTTTAGTGTAGTGAGTGTAGTGTTTACTGTAGTGAGTGTAGTGTGTAGTGTAGTGTTCAGTGTAGTGAGTGTAGTGTTTAGTGTAGTGAGTGTAGTGTTTAGTGTAGTGAGTGTAGTGTTTAGTGTAGTGAGTGTAGTGTTTAGTGTAGTGAGTGTAGTGTTTAGTGTAGTGAGTGTAGTGAGTGTAGTGTTTAGTGTAGTGTTCAGTGTAGTGAGTGTAGTGTTTAGTGTAGTGTTTAGTGTAGTGAGTGTAGTGTTTAGTGTAGTGTTTAGTGCAGTGCTTGTAGTGTTTAGTGTAGTGCTTGTAGTGTTCAGTGTAGTGAGTGTAGTGTTTAGTGTAGTGTTCAGTGTAGTGAGTGTAGTGTTTAGTGTAGTGTTTAGTGTAGTGAGTGTAGTGTTTAGTGTAGTGTTTAGTGTAGTGAGTGTAGTGTTTAGTGTAGTGTTTAGTGCAGTGCTTGTAGTGTTTAGTGTAGTGAGTGTAGTGTTTAGTGTAGTGTTTAGTGTAGTGAGTGTAGTGTTTAGTGTAGTGTTTAGTGTAGTGAGTGTAGTGTTTAGTGTAGTGTTTAGTGCAGTGCTTGTAGTGTTTAGTGTAGTGAGTGTAGTGTTTACTGTAGTGAGTGTAGTGTGTAGTGTAGTGTTTAGTGTAGTGAGTGTAGTGTTTAGTGTAGTGTTTAGTGTAGTGAGTGTAGTGCTTACTGTAGTGAGTGTAGTGTTTAGTGTAGTGTTTAGTGTAGTGAGTGTAGTGAGTGTAGTGTTTAGTGTAGTCTAGTGTTTAGTGTGGTGTTTAGTGTAGTGAGTGTAGTGTTTAGTGTAGTGTTTAGTGTAGTGAGTGTAGTGTTTAGTGTAGTGAGTGTAGTGTTTAGTGTAGTGAGTGTAGTGTTTAGTGTGGTGAGTGTAGTGTTTAGTGTAGTGTTTAGTGTAGTCTAGTGTTTAGTGTAGTGTTTAGTGTAGTGAGTGTAGTGTTTAGTGTAGTGTTTAGTGTAGTCTAGTGTTTAGTGTAGTGTTTAGTGTAGTGTAGTGTAGTGTTTAGTGTAGTGTTTAGTGTAGTGAGTGTAGTGTTTAGTGTAGTGTTTAGTGTAGTGTTTAGTGTAGTGAGTGTAGTGTTTAGTGTAGTGTTTAGTGTAGTGAGTGTAGTGTTTAGTGTAGTGAGTGTAGTGTTTAGTGAAGTGAGTGTAGTGTTTAGTGTAGTGAGTGTAGTGTTTACTATAGTGTAGTGTAGTGAGTGTAGTGAGTGTAGTGTTTAGTGTAGTGTTTAGTGTAGTGTTTAGTGTAATGAGTGTAGCGTTTAGTGTAGTGTTTAGTGTAGTAAGTGTCGTGTTTTGTGTAGTGTTTAGTTTGGTGGGTGTAGTGTTTAGTGTAGTGTTTAGTGTAGTGTTTAGTGTAGTGTTTAGTGTAGTGTTTTGTGTAGTGTTTAGTGTAGTGGGTGTAGTGTTTAGTGTAGTGTTGAGTGTAGTGTTTAGTGTAGTGAGTGTGGTGTTTAGTGTAGTGAGTGTAGTGTTTAGTGTAGTGAGTTTAGTGTTTAGTGTAGTGTTTAGTGTAGTGTTTAGTGGAGTGTTTAGTGTAGTGTTTAGTGTAGTGTTTAGTGTAGTGAGTGTAGTGTTTAGTGTAGTGTTTAGTGTAGTGTTTAGTGTAGTGAGTGTAGTGTTTAGTGTAGTGTTTAGTGTAGTGTTTAGTGGAGTGTTTAGTGTAGTGTTTAGTGTAGTGTTTAGTGTAGTGAGTGTAGTGTTTAGTGTAGTGTTTAGTGTAGTGAGTGTAGTGTTTACTGTAGTGTTTAGTGTAGTGTTTAGTGTAGTGTTTAGTGTAGTGTTTAGTGTAGTGAGTGTAGTGTTTAGTGTAGTGAGTGTAGTGTTTAGTGTAGTGTTTAGTGTAGTGAGTGTAGTGTTTAGTGTAGTGAGTGTAGTGTTTAGTGTAGTGTTTTGTGTAGTGTTTAGTGTAGTGAGTGTAGTGTTTAGTGTAGTGTTTAGTGTAGTGCTTGTAGTGTTTAGTGAAGTGTTTAGTGTAGTGTTTAGTGTAGTGTTTAGTGTAGTGTAGTGTAGTGTTTAGTGTAGTGAGTGTAGTGTTTAGTGTAGTGAGTGTAGTGTTTAGTGTAGTGTTTAGTGTAGTGTTTAGTGTAGTGAGTGTAGTGTTTAGTGTAGTGTTTAGTGTAGTGAGTGTAGTGAGTGTAGTGTTTAGTGTAGTGTTTAGTGTAGTGAGTGTAGTGTTTAGTGTAGTGTTTAGTGTAGTGTTTAGTGTAGTGTTTAGTGTAGTGAGTGTAGTGTTTAGTGTAGTGTTTACTGTAGTGAGTGTAGTGAGTGTAGTGTTTAGTGTAGTGTTCAGTGTAGTGAGTGTAGTGTTTAGTGTAGTGTTTAGTGTAGTGAGTGTAGTGTTTAGTGTAGTGTTTAGTGCAGTGCTTGTAGTGTTTAGTGTAGTGCTTGTAGTGTTCAGTGTAGTGAGTGTAGTGTTTAGTGTAGTGTTCAGTGTAGTGAGTGTAGTGTTTAGTGTAGTGTTTAGTGTAGTGAGTGTAGTGTTTAGTGTAGTGTTTAGTGTAGTGAGTGTAGTGTTTAGTGTAGTGTTTAGTGCAGTGCTTGTAGTGTTTAGTGTAGTGAGTGTAGTGTTTAGTGTAGTGTTTAGTGTAGTGAGTGTAGTGTTTAGTGTAGTGTTTAGTGTAGTGAGTGTAGTGTTAAGTGTAGTGTTTAGTGCAGTGCTTGTAGTGTTTAGTGTAGTGAGTGTAGTGTTTACTGTAGTGAGTGTAGTGTGTAGTGTAGTGTTTAGTGTAGTGAGTGTAGTGTTTAGTGTAGTGTTTAGTGTAGTGAGTGTAGTGCTTACTGTAGTGAGTGTAGTGTTTAGTGTAGTGTTTAGTGTAGTGAGTGTAGTGAGTGTAGTGTTTAGTGTAGTCTAGTGTTTAGTGTGGTGTTTAGTGTAGTGAGTGTAGTGTTTAGTGTAGTGTTTAGTGTAGTGAGTGTAGTGTTTAGTGTAGTGAGTGTAGTGTTTAGTGTAGTGAGTGTAGTGTTTAGTGTAGTGAGTGTAGTGTTTAGTGTGGTGAGTGTAGTGTTTAGTGTAGTGTTTAGTGTAGTCTAGTGTTTAGTGTAGTGTTTAGTGTAGTGAGTGTAGTGTTTAGTGTAGTGTTTAGTGTAGTCTAGTGTTTAGTGTAGTGTTTAGTGTAGTGTAGTGTAGTGTTTAGTGTAGTGTTTAGTGTAGTGAGTGTAGTGTTTAGTGTAGTGTTTAGTGTAGTGTTTAGTGTAGTGAGTGTAGTGTTTAGTGTAGTGTTTAGTGTAGTGAGTGTAGTGTTTAGTGTAGTGAGTGTAGTGTTTAGTGAAGTGAGTGTAGTGTTTAGTGTAGTGAGTGTAGTGTTTACTATAGTGTAGTGTAGTGAGTGTAGTGAGTGTAGTGTTTAGTGTAGTGTTTAGTGTAGTGTTTAGTGTAATGAGTGTAGCGTTTAGTGTAGTGTTTAGTGTAGTAAGTGTCGTGTTTTGTGTAGTGTTTAGTTTGGTGGGTGTAGTGTTTAGTGTAGTGTTTAGTGTAGTGTTTAGTGTAGTGTTTAGTGTAGTGTTTTGTGTAGTGTTTAGTGTAGTGGGTGTAGTGTTTAGTGTAGTGTTGAGTGTAGTGTTTAGTGTAGTGAGTGTGGTGTTTAGTGTAGTGAGTGTAGTGTTTAGTGTAGTGAGTTTAGTGTTTAGTGTAGTGTTTAGTGTAGTGTTTAGTGGAGTGTTTAGTGTAGTGTTTAGTGTAGTGTTTAGTGTAGTGAGTGTAGTGTTTAGTGTAGTGTTTAGTGTAGTGTTTAGTGTAGTGAGTGTAGTGTTTAGTGTAGTGTTTAGTGTAGTGTTTAGTGGAGTGTTTAGTGTAGTGTTTAGTGTAGTGTTTAGTGTAGTGAGTGTAGTGTTTAGTGTAGTGTTTAGTGTAGTGAGTGTAGTGTTTACTGTAGTGTTTAGTGTAGTGTTTAGTGTAGTGTTTAGTGTAGTGTTTAGTGTAGTGAGTGTAGTGTTTAGTGTAGTGAGTGTAGTGTTTAGTGTAGTGTTTAGTGTAGTGAGTGTAGTGTTTAGTGTAGTGAGTGTAGTGTTTAGTGTAGTGTTTTGTGTAGTGTTTAGTGTAGTGAGTGTAGTGTTTAGTGTAGTGTTTAGTGTAGTGCTTGTAGTGTTTAGTGAAGTGTTTAGTGTAGTGTTTAGTGTAGTGTTTAGTGTAGTGTAGTGTAGTGTTTAGTGTAGTGAGTGTAGTGTTTAGTGTAGTGAGTGTAGTGTTTAGTGTAGTGTTTAGTGTAGTGTTTAGTGTAGTGAGTGTAGTGTTTAGTGTAGTGTTTAGTGTAGTGAGTGTAGTGAGTGTAGTGTTTAGTGTAGTGTTTAGTGTAGTGAGTGTAGTGTTTAGTGTAGTGTTTAGTGTAGTGTTTAGTGTAGTGTTTAGTGTAGTGAGTGTAGTGTTTAGTGTAGTGTTTACTGTAGTGTTTAGTGTAGTGAGTGTAGTGTTTAGTGTAGTGTTTAGTGTAGTGTTTAGTGTAGTGAGTGTAGTGTTTAGTGTAGTGTTTAGTGTAGTGTTTAGTGTAGTGTTTAGTGTAGTGAGTGTAGTGTTTAGTGTAGTGTTTACTATAGTGAGTGTAGTGTTTACTGTAGTGTTTAGTGTAGTGTTTAGTGTAGTGAGTGTAGTGTTTAGTGTAGTGTTTACTGTAGTGTTTAGTGTAGTGTTTAGTGTAGTTTTTAGTGTAGTGTTTAGTGTAGTGAGTGTAGTGTTTACTGTAGTGTTTACTGTAGTGTTTAGTGTAGTGAGTGTAGTGTTTAGTGTAGTGAGTGTAGTGTTTAGTGTAGTGAGTGTAGTGTTTAGTGTAGTGTTTAGTGTAGTGTTTAGTGTAGTGAGTGTAGTGTTTAGTGTAGTGTTTAGTGTAGTGAGTGTAGTGAGTGTAGTGTTTAGTGTATTGTTTAGTGTTTAGTGTAGTGTTTAGTGTAGTGTTTAATGTAGTGTTTAGTGTAGTGTTTAGTGTAGTGTTTAGTGTAGTGAGTGTAGTGTTTAGTGTAGTGTTTAGTGTAGTCTAGTGTTTAGTGTAGTGTTTAGTGTAGTGTAGTGTAGTGTTTAGTGTAGTGTTTAGTGTAGTGAGTGTAGTGTTTAGTGTAGTGTTTAGTGTAGTGTTTAGTGTAGTGAGTGTAGTGTTTAGTGTAGTGTTTAGTGTGGTGTTTAGTGTAGTGTTTAGTGTAGTGTTTAGTGTAGTGAGTGTAGTGTTTAGTGTAAAGATATTCTTGTTTATTTCACTTTTGTTATATTTTCTGGTTCACCTTCTTTGACAACATTAACATATGATTCCCATGGTAATACAACCCCTGAATTATATTGTATTGAATTGAGAGAAAGAGAGAGAGACAGAGAGAGAGAGAGAGAGAGAGAGAGAGAGAGAGAGAGCGAGAGAGAGGGAGAGAGATAGAGAGAGAGAGAGAGAGACAGAGAGATAATACATCAGAAATGTAAAGAGTGTGTGAACCCTACAGGGAACAAAGCTTACATGGTAGCCAATTAGAGCCGGAGGTGTTACGCTGTCCCCTGATGAAACTGTGATCTGATTGGTTGTAGGTTATCAATACAGACTCTGATTGGCTAGAGGTTATCATTACAGACTCTGATTGGCTAGATGTTATCACTACAGACTCTGATTGGGTAGAGGTTATCACTACAGACTCCTATTGGCTAGAGGTTATCACTACAGACTCTGATTGGCTAGAGGTTATCACTACAGACTCTGATTGGCTAGAGGTTGTCACTACAGACTCTGATTGGCTAGAGGTTATCACTACAGACTCTGATTGGCTAGAGGTTATCAATACAGACTCTGATTGGCTAGAGGTTATCACTACAGACTCTGATTGGCTAGAGGTTATCACTACAGACTCTGATTGGCTAGAGGTTATCACTACAGACTCTGTCTGATTGGCTAGAGGTTGTCACTACAGACTCCTATTGGCTAGAGGTTATCACTACAGACTCTGATTGGCTAGAGGTTATCACTACAGACTCTGATTGGCTAGAGATTATCAATACAGACTCTGATTGGCTAGAGGTTATCACTACAGCCTCTGATTGGCTAGAGGTTATCACTACAGCCTCTGATTGGCTAGAGGTTGTCACTACAGACTCATTGAGTTATCCCAGTTGTCTCCTTCCTGTTTAATGGAGACACAACAGAATGATAACAGATAGTTAGGTAACAGGTAACACTAGCAGTGTTGCTCTCTCTCTCTCTCTCTCTCTCACACACACACACACACACACGCACGACCCAGGTATGTCTGCCTCTCCTCTCCCCCTCCACCCCCTCTCCCCCTCTCCCCCTCCACCCCCTCTCACCTCCACCCCCTCCACCCCCTCTCCCCTCCACCCCCTCTCCCCTCTCCCCTCCACCCCCTCTCCCCACCCCAGGTCAGCAGGGATCATGGGAAAACTCTGTCTCAGTCCTTCTCACCTTTTTCATCTCAGAAACCCCTCTGCACCCCCCAAGACACCCCTCTGTCCCAAAAACATCAGAGATGACCTGAACATAACCTCTCTAGTTTTCACATCCCTCCATCCCTAAACTCCAAACAGAAAACGCCATCCACCCTCCACTCCAACCCCCAGCCCAGACGACCCCGTCTCGGTCTCTCCTAGTCTTGTACCCATAGAATGAAATAGAACAATTCGTGTAAGGATGAGAATTGGATGTTCATCATCGACTAGTAATGCCTGACCTGTGTCTATAAGCTCCTGTGTTGCCGTAGTAACTGAACGTCTCTCTACTCCGGTACCCCCTAGCCTCTCTAAAACCCCCTCCACCACCAAACCTTTGAATCCTGTTCAGACAAGATACTTCTGGGGATGGAAATAACTTTAAACACTGATGAAGGACTTATAGAGATGCTAATAGAGATCCTAATAGAGATGCTAATAGAGATGCTAATAGAGATGCTAATAGAGATCCTAATAGAGATGCTAATAGAGATGCTAATAGAGATCCTAACAGAGATCCTAATAGAGATGCTAATATAGATGCTAATAGAGGTGCTAATAGAGATGCTAATAGAGATCCTAATAGAGATCCTAATAGAGATGCTAATAGAGATGCTAACAGAGATCCTAATAGAGATCCTAATAGAGATGCTAATAGAGATGCTAATAGAGATCCTAACAGAGGTCCTAATAGAGATGCTAATAGAGATGCTCATAGAGATCCTAACAGAGATCCTAATAGAGATGCTAATATAGATGCTAATAGAGGTGCTAATAGAGATGCTAATAGAGATCCTAATAGAGATCCTAATAGAGATGCTAATAGAGATGCTAATAGAGATGCTAATAGAGATGCTAATAGAGATGCTAATAGAGATGCTAATAGAGATCCTAACAGAGATCCTAATAGAGATGCTAATAGAGATGCTAATAGAGGTGCTAATAGAGATGCTAATAGAGATCCTAATAGAGATCCTAATAGAGATGCTAATAGAGATGCTAATAGAGATCCTAACAGAGATCCTAATAGAGATGCTAATATAGATGCTAATAGAGGTGCTAATAGAGATGCTAATAGAGATCCTAATAGAGATCCAAATAGAGATGCTAATAGAGATCCTAATAGAGATCCTAATAGAGATGCTAATAGAGATGATAATAGAGATCCAAATAGAGATGCTAATATACATCCTAATAGAGATCCTAATAGAGATGCTAATAGAGATGCTAATAGAGATCCAAATAGAGATGCTAATAGAGATATTATTGTGATCCATGTCGATGTAGTGTTCTGGTTACATCTGTACATTCACAGCCCAGTCAGCTGTACATCGGTTACATCTGTCTGAACTATCTATAACTACTGTATAGTTTCTGTACTGAGAGAGAGGGGGGGAAACAGGAGAGAGAGTGAGATAGAGAGAGAGAGAGAGGGGGAAACAGGAGAGAGCGTGATAGAGAGTGAGAGAGAGAGAGGGGGGGGAAAGAGAGAGAGAGAGATAGAGAGCGATAGAGAGCGAGAGGGGGAAACAGGAGAGAGAATGAGATAGATAGAGAGAGAGAGAGGCCCAGGGAAATGTCCTCATCTGTGGGGACACAAATGCGCGCACAGGAACACTACCTGTTCTAACGAGCACACGAGGGGACAGCTTTATTACAGGCCATAGTGTCTCTAACTGTCTTAATCTCCCCCATGGGAACAACAGTGACAACACCGTCAACAACAACAGAAGGGATCTGTTGCAGCTCTGTGGAAGCCTGGGTCTGTACTTTGTTAATGGTAGTTTACAGGGGGGGACTCTATGGGGAGATTCACCTACTGATCACCTCTTGGCCACAGTACAGTCGACTATATGATCACAGACATGGACCCTTTCTCTCTCAGCTCATTCACTGTCATAGCCACTAACACCTCTGTCTGATCACAGCCAAATTACGTTGTTCCTCAAAAGAACAGACATGGAAACAACCAGACATTCACAGCCCAGTGAGCTGTACAACATCAGACATTCACAGCCCAGTCAGCTGTACAACATCAGACATTCACAGCCCAGTGATCTCTACAACACCAGACATTCACAGCCCAGTCAGCTGTACAACATCAGACATTCACAGCCCAGTGAGATGTACAACATCAGACATTCACAGCCCAGTGAGCTGTACAACATCAGACATTCACAGCCCAGTGAGCTGTACAACATCAGACATTCACAGCCCAGTAAGCTGTACAACATCAGACATTCACAGCCCAGTCAGCTGTACAACATCAGACATTCACAGCCCAGTGAGATGTACAACATCAGACATTCACAGCCCAGTGAGCTGTACAACATCAGACATTCACAGCCCAGTGAGCTGTACAACATCAGACATTCACAGCCCAGTCAGCTGTACAACATCAGACATTCACAGCCCAGTGATCTCTACAACACCAGACATTCACAGCCCAGTCAGCTGTACAACATCAGACATTCACAGCCCAGTCAGCTGTACAACATACGACATTCACAGCCCACTGAGCTGTACAACATCAGACATTCACAGCCCAGTAAGCTGTACAACATCAGACATTCACAGCCCAGTAAGCTATACAACATCAGACATTCTTCCTGTTTGGCCCTGTCCGGGGGTGTCCTCGGATGGGGCCACAGTGTCTCCTGACCCCTCCTGTCTCAGCCTCCAGTATTTATGCTGCAGTAGTTTATGTGTCGGGGGGCTAGGGTCAGTTTGTTATATCTGGAGTACTTCTCCTGTCCTATTCGGAGTCCTGTGTGAATTTAAGTGTGCTCTCTCTAATTCTCTCTTTCTCTCTTTCTTTCTCTCTCTCAGAGGACCTGAGCCCTAGGACCATGCCTCAGGACTACCTGACATGATGACTCCTTGCTGTCCCCAGTCCACCTGACCGTGCTGCTGCTCCAGTTTCAACTGTTCTGCCTTATTATTATTCGACCATGCTGGTCATTTATGAACATGTGAACATCTTGGCCATGTTCTGTTATAATCTCCACCCGGCACAGCCAGAAGAGGACTGGCCACCCCACATAGCCTGGTTCCTCTCTAGGTTTCTTCCTAGGTTTTGGCCTTTCTAGGGAGTTTTTCCTAGCCACCGTGCTTCTACACCTGCATTGCTTGCTGTTTGGGGTTTTAGGCTGGGTTTCTGTACAGCACTTTGAGATATCAGCTGATGTACGAAGGGCTATATAAAGAAATTTGATTTGATTTGATTTGATTCACAGCCCAGTGATCTCTACAACACCAGACATTCACAGCCCAGTCAGCTGTACAACATCAGACATTCACAGCCCAGTCAGCTGTACAACATCAGACATTCACAGCCCAGTGAGCTGTACAACATCAGACATTCACAGCCCAGTCAGCTGTAATACATCAGACATTCACAGCCCAGTCAGCTGTACAACATCAGACATTCACAGCCCAGTGAGCTGTACAACACCAGACATTCACAGCCCAGTGAGCTGTACAACATCAGACATTCACAGCCCAGTGAGCTGTACAACACCAGACATTCACAGCCCAGTGAGCTGTACAACATCAGACATTCACAGCCCAGTAATCTGTACAACATCAGACATTCACAGCCCAGTCAGCTGTACAACATCAGACATTCACAGCCCAGTAATCTGTACAACATCACAGCCCAGTCAGCTGTACAACATCAGACATTCACAGCCCAGTAATATGTACAACATCACAGCCCAGTCAGCTGTACAACATCAGACATTCACAGCCCAGTGAGCTGTACAACATCAGACATTCACAGCCCAGTGAGCTGTACAACATCAGACATTCACAGCCCAGTCAGCTGTACAACATCAGACATTCACAGCCCAGTCAGCTGTACAACATCAGACATTCACAGCCCAGTCAGCTGTACAACATCAGACATTCACAGCTCAGTCAGCTGTACAACATCAGACATTCACAGCCCAGTGATCTCTACAACATCAGACATTCCCAGCCCAGTAAGCTGTACAACATCAGACATTCACAGCCCAGTCAGCTGTACAACATCAGACATTCACAGCCCAGTCAGCTGTACAACATCAGACATTGACAGCCCAGTCAGCTGTACAACACCAGACATTCACAGCCCAGTCAGCTGTACAACATCACACATTCACAGCCCAGTGAGCTGTACAACATCAGACATTCACAGCCCAGTCAGCTGTACAACATCAGACATTCACAGCCCAGTCAGCTGTACAACATCAGACATTCACAGCCCAGTCAGCTGTACAACACCAGACATTCATACAGATGGGACCAAAACAGCACAGAAGAATATCAGAAAGCAACCTGTAACCAGAATATGCAAACACTCTTAGATAACTTTCTGGACACCACATTCACTCACTCATAAACATCAACTATATATTCAGACCACATTCACTCACAGTAAAGAAGGCATCAATCTAGCAGTACAAAACATCAACTATATATTCAGACCACATTCACTCACTCATAAACATCAACTATATATTCAGACCACATTCACTCACAGTAAAGAAGGCATCAATCTAGCAGTACAAAACATCAACTATATATTCAGACCACATTCACTCACTCATAAACACAAACAGCTTCTGGCAAAATTGGAAAAAACTAAGAAAATCTAAACACGAGGAATTAGTGATACAAAATGGTGACATATGGACAACACATTTTAAAACACTCTACAACACCGCTCAAATTCACACAAACGCAGAACAAACGCAGAACAACGCCAAATTCATGAGAAGTTGGATGGATTAAGAAAAAGCTATAAAGGACAATCAACATCCACTGGACTCCCCAATTACTGACCAGGAGCTCTATAAGAAACTAAACTATTACTGACCAGGAGCTCTATAAGACACTAAACTATTACTGACCAGGAGCTCTATAAGACACTAAACTATTACTGACCAGGAGCTCTATAAGAAACTAAACTATTACTGACCAGGAGCTCTATAAGAAACTAAACTATTACTGACCAGGAGCTCTATAAGAAACTAAACTATTACTGACCAGGAGCTCTATAAGAAACTAAACTATTACTGACCAGGAGCTCTATAAGAAACTAAACTATTACTGACCAGGAGCTCTATAAGAAACTAAACTATTACTGACAAGGAGCTCTGTAAGAAACTAAACTATTACTGACCAGGAGCTCTATAAGAAACTAAACTATTACTGACCAGGAGCTCTATAAGACACTAAACTATTACTGACCAGGAGCTCTATAAGACACTAAACTATTACTGACCAGGAGCTCTATAAGAAACTAAACTATTACTGACCAGGAGCTCTATAAGACACTAAACTATTACTGACCAGGAGCTCTATAAGACACTAAACTATTACTGACCAGGAGCTCTATAAGAAACTAAACTATTACTGACCAGGAGCTCTATAAGACACTAAACTAGTACTGACCAGGAGCTCTATAAGACACTTCAGGCTCTCAAATTTAAAAAGCATGTGGACCTGATGGCATCCTAAATGAGATGCTCAAACTCACTAGTGCAAAATTTCAATTGGCTATATTAAAACTGTTTCATTTGATCCTGAGTGTAGGTTATTTCCCTGACATCTGGAATCAAGGACTCATAACCCCAATCTTTAAGAACGGAGACAAATTTGACCCTAACAATTACAGAGGCATTTGTGTGAACAGTAACCTGGGGAAGGTTTTCTGTAGCATTATAAATGTAAGAGTTCTAAACTTCCTTAATAAGCACAATGTCTTGAGGAAAAGCCAAATGGGATTCATACCAAAACATCGCACGACTGATCATATTTACACCCTGATAGATAAACATGTCCACCAAAATAATACCAAAATATACACTTGCTTTATCGACTTCCAAAAAGTATTTGATTATATTTGGCATACAGGACTGTTCTACAAAGTTATTGAAAGTGGTGTAGGGGGTAAAACATATGACATAATTAAATCAATGTATACTGGCAATACGTGCAGCATTAAAATGGGCAAGAAAATAACAGAATTCTTTAACCAGGGGGGCGGGGCCTTCGCCAGGGTTGCCATCTGAGCCCTGCACTCTTCAATATTTACATCAACGAATTGGCCACTATTCTAGAAAAATCCTCAGCCCCTGGTGTTAGTCTCCACAATTCAGAGGATAAATGCCTACTCTTCGCAGATGACCTATGCCTGATGTCACCCACAGCACATGGCCTACAGCCTGGACCTGCTAGAGCAGTACTGCCAGACCTGGGCCTTGCCAGTAAACCCCAAAAATACTAAAATTATGATTTTCCAGAGAAGATCTCAGGGAATTAGACCAAAATTCTCAATTGGTAGAAAATATATAGAGTCCTGCACACACTACAATTACTTAGGTTTAAAAAATAAGCTCATCCGGACACCTTAATGAGGCAGTGAATAAACTGAGAGAGAAAGCACGCAGGGCATTCTACACCATTAAAAAACGAATTCAAATTGAAATACCTATTAAAATTTGGCTAAAACTAATTGAGGAGGACGTAGAGAGCTGTGGGTTGGCAGCGCACTACATTGCTGCCTGCCATAAGTTGAGGGACAGAGTCTGACAGACCAATCAACCTGCACATGTCCTCTACTGTATGCTTATTGTTATTGTTCAATGTATGGTTATTTTGACCCTTGGTTATTGTTGTTACTGTTGTCCATTATATTGTAAATATCCAAAATAAGCTTTGGCAATATGTAGTTTGTTACATCATGCCAATAAATCAAATGGAATTGAATTGAATTGAGAGGGAAACAGGAGAGAGAGTGAGAGAGAGGGAAACAGGAGAGAGAGTGAGATAGAGAGGGAAACAGGAGAGAGAGTGAGATAGAGAGGGAAACAGGAGAGAGAGTGAGATAGAGAGGGAAACAGGAGAGAGAGTGAGATAGAGAGGGAAACAGGAGAGAGAGTGAGATAGAGAGGGAAACAGGAGAGAGAGTGGGAGAGAGAGGGAAACAGGAGAGAGAGTGAGATAGAGAGAGGGAAACAGGAGAGAGAGTGAGATAGAGAGGGAAACAGGGGAGAGAGTGAGATAGAGAGAGGGAAACAGGAGAGAGAGTGAGAGAGAGGGAAACAGGAGAGAGAGTGAGATAGAGAGAGGGAAACAGGAGAGAGAGTGAGATAGAGAGGGAAACAGGGGAGAGAGTGAGATAGAGAGAGGGAAACAGGAGAGAGAGTGAGATAGAGAGGGAAACAGGGGAGAGAGTGAGATAGAGAGAGGGAAACAGGAGAGAGAGTGAGATAGAGAGGGAAACAGGGGAGAGAGTGAGATAGAGAGAGGGAAACAGGAGAGAGAGTGAGAGAGAGGGAAACAGGAGAGAGAGTGAGATAGAGAGGGAAACAGGAGAGAGAGTGAGATAGAGAGAGGGAAACAGGAGAGAGAGTGAGATAGAGAGGGAAACAGGAGAGAGAGTGAGATAGAGAGAGGGAAACAGGAGAGAGAGTGGGAGAGAGAGGGAAACAGGAGAGAGAGTGAGATAGAGAGAGGGGGACAGGAGAGAGATATATAAAGAGGGAAACAGGAGAGAGAGTGAGAGAGAGAGGGAAACAGGGGAGAGAGTGAGATAGAGAGAGGGAAACAGGAGAGAGAGTGAGATAGAGAGAGGGAAACAGGAGAGAGAGTGAGATAGAGAGAGGGAAACAGGAGAGAGAGTGAGATAGAGAGAGGGGGGACAGGAGAGAGAGTGAGAGAGAGAGGGAAACAGGGGAGAGAGTGAGATAGAGAGAGGGAAACAGGAGAGAGAGTGAGATAGAGAGAGGGAAACAGGAGAGAGAGTGAGATAGAGAGAGGGAAACAGGAGAGAGAGTGAGATAGAGAGAGGGGGGACAGGAGAGAGAGTGAGAGAGAGAGGGAAACAGGGGAGAGAGTGAGATAGAGAGAGGGAAACAGGAGAGAGAGTGAGATAGAGAGAGGGAAACAGGAGAGAGAGTGAGATAGAGAGAGGGGGGACAGGAGAGAGAGTGAGAGAGAGAGGGAAACAGGGGAGAGAGTGAGATAGAGAGAGGGAAACAGGAGA
>NW_023493832.1:0-10000 GCF_013265735.2 Oncorhynchus mykiss | reverse complement strand
TATAAACTACACCTCTAAAAACTACACTGCTATAAACTACACCTCTATAAACTACACCTCTAAAAACTACACTGCTATAAACTACACCTCTAAAAACTACACCTCTAAAAACTACACTGCTATAAACTACACCTCTAAAAACTACAGCTCCAAAAACTACAGCTCTAAAACTACAGCTCTAAAAACTACAGCTCCAAAAACTACAGCTCCAAAAACTACAGCTCCAAAAACTACAGCTCTAAACACTACAGCTCCAAAAACTACAGCTCCAAAAACTACAGCTCCAAAAACTACAGCTCTAAAACTACAGCTCTAAAAACTACAGCTCCAAAAACTACAGCTCCAAAAACTACAGCTCCAAAAACTACAGCTCCAAAAACTACAGCTCCAAAAACTACAGCTCCAAAAACTACAGCTCTAAAAACTACAGCTCTAAAAACTACAGCTCTAAAAACTACAGCTCCAAAAACTACAGCTCTAAAAACTACAGCTCTAAAAACTACAGCTCTGAACACTACAGCTCTAAACACTACACCTCTAAAACTACAGCTCTAAAAACTACAGCTCTAAACACTACACCTCTAAAACTACACTGCTATAAACTAAACCTCTAAAAACTACACTGCTATAAACTACACCTCTAAATACTACACCTCTAAAAACTACACTGCTATAAACTACACCTCTAAAAACTACACAGCTAAAAACTACACCTCTAAATACTACACCTCTAAAACGACACCTCTAAAAACGACACCTCTAAAAACTACATTACAATTCCAGTCAATTCAGAAGGGATACTGATGTTCCTCATTGGAAAGCATTGAAGTGTGTTTTGTATTGTATAGAAAGGGAGAGGGGATGAGAAATGGAGGAGAAAGGGAGAGGGGAGGAGAGGGGGGAGAAATGGAGAGGGGAGGAGAAAGGGAGAGGGGGAGGGGAAAGGGAGAGGGGGAGGAGAAAGGGAGAGGGGAGGAGAAAGGGAGGAGAAAGGGAGAGGGGGAGGGAAAAGGGAGAGGGGGAGGAGAAAGGGAGAGGGGGAGGGGAAAGGGAGAGGGGGAGGAGAAAGGGAGAGGGGGGAGAAGGGAGAGGGGGGAGAGAAAGGGAGAGGGGAGGGGAAAGGGAGAGGGAAGGAGAAAGGGAGGAGAAAGGGAGAGGGGGAGGAGAAAGGGAGAGGGGGGAGAAGGGAGAGGGGGGGAGAAAGGGAGAGGGGGAGGGGAAAGGGAGAGGGAAGGAGAAAGGGAGGAGAAAGATAGAGGGGGAGGAGAAAGGGAGAGGGGGGGAGAAGGGAGAGGGGGGGGGAAAAGGGAGAGGGGAGGGGAAAGGGAGAGGGGAGGAGAAAGGGAGAGGGGAGGAGAAAGGGAGAGGGGGAGGAGAAAGGGAGAGGGGGAGGAGAAAGGGAGAGGGGAGGAGAAAGGGAGAGGGGGAGGAGAAAGGGAGAGGGGGAGGAGAAAGGGAGGAGAAGGGAGAGGGGAGGAGAAAGGGAGAGGGGGAGGAGAAAGGTAGAGGGGGAGGAGAAAGGGAAAGGGGGAGGAGAAAGGAAGAGGGGGAGGAGAGGGGGGAGAAATGGAGAGGGGAGGAGAAAGGGAGAGGGGGAGGGGAAAGGGAGAGGGGGAGGAGAAAGGGAGAGGGGAGGAGAAAGGGAGGAGAAAGGGAGAGGGGGAGGGAAAAGGGAGAGGGGGAGGAGAAAGGGAGAGGGGGAGGGGAAAGGGAGAGGGGGAGGAGAAAGGGAGAGGGGGGAGAAGGGAGAGGGGGGAGAGAAAGGGAGAGGGGAGGGGAAAGGGAGAGGGAAGGAGAAAGGGAGGAGAAAGGGAGAGGGGGAGGAGAAAGGGAGAGGGGGGAGAAGGGAGAGGGGGGGAGAAAGGGAGAGGGGGAGGGGAAAGGGAGAGGGAAGGAGAAAGGGAGGAGAAAGATAGAGGGGGAGGAGAAAGGGAGAGGGGGGGAGAAGGGAGAGGGGGGGGGGAAAGGGAGAGGGGAGGGGAAAGGGAGAGGGGAGGAGAAAGGGAGAGGGGAGGAGAAAGGGAGAGGGGGAGGAGAAAGGGAGAGGGGGAGGAGAAAGGGAGAGGGGAGGAGAAAGGGAGAGGGGGAGGAGAAAGGGAGAGGGGGAGGAGAAAGGGAGGAGAAGGGAGAGGGGAGGAGAAAGGGAGAGGGGGAGGAGAAAGGTAGAGGGGGAGGAGAAAGGGAAAGGGGGAGGAGAAAGGAAGAGGGGGAGGAGAAAGGAAGAGGGGGAGGAGAAAGGAAGAGGGGGAGGAGAAAGGGAGAGGGGGAGGAGAAAGGAAGAGGGGGAGGAAAAAGGGGGAGGGGGAGGAGAAAGGAATAGGGGGAGGAGAAAGGGAGAGGGGGAGGAGAAAGGAAGAGGGGGAAGAGAAAGGAAGAGGGGGAGGAGAAAGGGAGAGGGGGAGGAGAAAGGGAGAGAGGGAGGAGAAAGGAAGAGGGGGAGGAGAAAGGGAGAGGGGGAGGAGAAAGGGAGAGGGGGAGGAGAAAGGGAGAGAGGGAGGAGAAAGGAAGAGGGGGAGGAGAAAGGAAGAGGGGGAGGAGAAAGGAAGAGGGGGAGGAGAAAGGAAGAGGGGGAGGAGAGAGGAAGAGGGGGAGGAGAAAGGTAGAGGGGGAGGAGAAAGGAAGAGGGGGAGGAGAGAGGAAGAGGGGGAGGAGAAAGGAAGAGGGGGAGGAGAAAGGAAGAGGGGGAGGAGAAAGGAAGAGGGGGAGGAGAGGAAAGAGAAGTGGAGATAACGGTTATATTTGAACGTGAAGGGCTTAATCTGAAAATGTCACCACCACCCTCCCCCCTCTGTCTCCCTCCCCCCTCTCCCTCTCCCCACCCCTTCTCCCCCCTCTCCCCTATCCCTCTCCCTGATGTGCTGTAGTTTGGACTACAATAAGGAGAGTAGCTCAGGCGTCTTGGCCCCTGTCCCACATGGTTCCCTATTCCCTAAGTAGTGCACTACTTTTACCCAGTGCCCATGGTTCACTATATAGGGAATAGGGCTCTGGTCTATGTGAATAATACAATTTGATTTGAAGTAAACCGCACGACACCAAGGTACTGTGTGTGTGTGTGTGTGTGTGTGTGTGTGTGTGTGTGTGTGAGTGTGTGTGTGTGTGTGTGTGTGTGTGTGTGTGTGTGTGTGTGTGTGTGTGTGTGTGTGTGTGTGTGTGTGTGTGTATGTGTGTGTGTGTGCGTGCGTGCGTGCGTGCGTGCGTGCGTGTGTGTGTGTGTGTGTAAGAGAGAGAATGAGCGAGAGATTTATTCACATCTCTTATCTGTGTGTGATTATGTTATCTCTGTGTGTAGACAGGTATATCTGCAGCACTAGACCATCTACCAGACACCAGACATGACAGTTAGTTCAGAGATGAATGGGAAGACACCAGACATGACAGTAGTATAGGGCTGAATGAGAAGACACCAGACATGACAGTAGTTCAGGGATGAATGAGAAGACACCAGACATGACAGTAGTACAGGGCTGAATGAGAAGACACCAGACATGACAGTAGTTCAGGGATGAATGAGAAGACACCAGACATGACAGTAGTTCAGGGATGAATGAGAAGACACCAGACATGACAGTAGTACAGGGCTGAATGAGAAGACACCAGACATGACAGTAGTTCAGGGATGAATGAGAAGACACCAGACATGACAGTAGTACAGGGCTGAATGAGAAGACACCAGACATGACAGTAGTTCAGGGATGAATGAGAAGACACCAGACATGACATTAGTACAGGGCTGAATGAGAAGACACCAGACATGACAGTAGCTCAGGGCTGAATGAGAAGACACCAGACATGACAGTAGCTCAGGGCTGTATGAGAAGACACAAGACATGACAGTAGTTCAGGGCTGTATGAGAAGACACCAGACATGACAGTAGTTCAGGGCTGTATGAGAAGACACAAGACCTGACAGTAGTTCAGGGCTGTATGAGAAGACACCAGACATGACAGTAGTTCAGGGCTGTATGAGAAGACACTAGACATGACAGTTGTACAGGGCTGAATGAGAAGACACCAGACATGACAGTAGTTCAGGGCTGAATGAGAAGACACCAGACATGACAGTAGTTCAGGCCTGAATGAGAAGACACCAGACATGACAGTAGTTCAGGGCTGAATGAGAAGACACCAGACATGACGGTAGTTCAGGGCTGAATGAGAAGACAGCAGACATGACAGTAGTTCAGGGATGAATGAGAAGACACCAGACATGACAGTAGTTCAGGGCTGAATGAGAAGACACCAGACATGACAGTAGTTCAGGGCTGAATGAGAAGACACCAGACATGATGGTAGTTCAGGCCTGAATGAGAAGACACCAGACATGACGGTAGTTCAGGCCTGAATGAGAAGACACCAGACATGACGGTAGTTCAGGGATGAATGAGAAGACACCAAACATGACAGTAGTTCAGGGATGAATGAGAAGACACCAGACATGACGGTAGTTCAGGCCTGAATGAGAAGACACCAGACATGACGGTAGTTCAGGCCTGAATGAGAAGACACCAGACATGACGGTAGTTCAGGGCTGAATGAGAAGACACCAGACATGACGGTAGTTCAGGGCTGAATGTGTAGCTCCATTGTGCTGACCATGTATGATGTATTGTTTTATAGACAGAAGGGTATCGAAGACGTGGTTGTTGACTACGGCAGCTCTGATTCAGAGGGGCTGAATGCAGGACACATTTCAGTTGAAGGCAGTCAGTTGTACAACTGACTAGGTCTCCCCCCCTCTCCCTTTTCCAGAAGCATGGAGGCAGTAGTATGCATTCTGTCGTACATTGAGTCTCTCTCTCTGTCTCTCTCTCTCTCTGTCTCTCTCGTTGCGCTCTGCATCCATTCTACAGAACATCCACCAGCCCACCTGTGATAGTGTGTCTGTGTGTGTGTGTGTGTGTGTGTGTGTGTGTGTGTGTGTGTGTGTGTGTGTGTGTGTGTGTGTGTGTGTGTGTGTGTGTGTGTGTGTGTGTGTGTGTGTGTGTGTGTGAGTGACAGTAACCCTGCCCTGACCCTCTTGTGTGTATTTGTTTATCCCTCTATTTATTAATTTCCCGGGGTGAGACACACAGGGACACACACACCTGAGGCGAAGGGATTGATCGGAACACAGATGAAATGTCATCTCTCATTTAGACTGGCTCTGAAAGAGGGGAGGATCTCTACTGAATTAGAACACGACTGAAGAGAGAGAGAGAGAGAGACAGAGAGAGAGAGAGAGAGGGGAGAGAGAGAGAGAGAGAGAGAGAGAGAGAGAGAGAGACAGGAGGGAGAGAGCTGGTTCTGGGGCTCTGTTCACAAACACAAACAGACCCCACAGAGCAATTAGACCCAAACAAATCATGAGAAAACAAAAAGATAATTACTTGACACATTGGAAAGAATTAACCAAAGATAGAGCAAACTAGAAAGCTATCTGGCTGTAAACAGAGAGTACACAGTGGCAGAATACCTGACCACTGTGACTGACCCAAACTTAAGGAAATCTTTGACTATGTACAGACTCAGTGAGTCTTGCTATTGAGAAAGGCCGCCGTAGGCAGACTTCTGCCACAAAATGAGGTGGAAACTGAGCTGCACTTCCTAACCTCCTGCCCAATGTATGACCATATTAGAGAGACATATTTCCCTCAGATTACACAGACCCACAAAGAATTCGAAAACAAATCCAAATTTGAAAAACTCCCATATCTACTGGGTGAAATTCCACAGTGTGCCATCACAGCAGCAAGATTTGTGACCTGTTGCCACAAGAAAAGGGTGAACCAGTGAAGAACAAACACCATTGTAAATACAACCCATATTAATGGACAGTCTGTTCTGACCTAAAGTCCTCTTGAGACCAGAGACCCAAAGTGGCTTTTAAAAACAGACAGCTAATGATGTCAAGTCTATTACCCAGTTAGACAACAACACACACACGCACGCTCGCACACACACACACACACACACACACACACACACACGCTCGCACACAAACGCACACACACACACACACACACACACACACACACACACACACACACACACACACACACACACACACACACACACACACACACACACACACACACCTTCTAACAACAACAACACCTATTGCTAATGTGTTTCCCAGGACAACAGGTGTTCTCATAGTGTGAGTGTGAAGACAGAGTGATAAAAACAGGCATCTGAGAGGACAGCTGTGGCCCGGGACAGCAGGGGTCCTTCCATTAATACAGGCGCCTGTTTACGACCTCACTCAACAGAGCGAGAGTGATGCATGTGAGGGATTTCTGTATGTATTTGTAATTGATTCCAATGTGTTGTTATTGATCATCTGATTGTGATGTTATTGATAATCTGATTGTGTTGTTATTGATCATCTGATTGTGTTGTTATTGATCATCTGATTGTGTTGTTATTGATCATCTGATTGTGTTGTTATTGATCATCTGATTGTGTTGTTATTGATCATCTGATTGTGATGTTATTGATCATCTGATTGTGTTGTTATTGATCATCTGATTGTGTTGTTATTGATCATCTGATTGTGTTGTTATTGATCATCATTTAATGTTGTTATTGATCATCTGATTGTGTTGTTATTGATCATCTGATTGTGTTGTTATTGATCATCTGATTGTGTTGTTATTGATCATCATTTAATGTTGTTATTGATCATCTTATTGTGTTGTTATTGATCATCTGATTGTGTTGTTATTGATCATCATTTAATGTTGTTATTGAGCATCTGATTGTGTTGTTATTGATCATCTGATTGTGTTGTTATTGATCATCTGATTGTGTTGTTATTGATCATCATTTAATGTTGTTATTGATCATCTGATTGTGTTGTTATTGATCATCTGATTGTGTTGTTATTGATCATCTGATTGTGTTGTTATTGATCATCTTATTGTGTTGTTATTGATTATCGTTTAATGTTGTTATTGATCATCTGATTGTGTTGTTATTGATCATCTGATTGTGTTGTTATTGATCATCTGATTGTGTTGTTATTGATCATCTTATTGTATTGTTATTGATCATCTTATTGTGTTGTTATTGATCATCTGATTGTGTTGTTATTGATTATCGTTTAATGTTGTTATTGATCATCTGATTGTGTTGTTATTGATCATCTGATTGTGTTGTTATTGATTATCGTTTAATGTTGTTATTGATTATCGTCATTTTGAAAGCTGTAATCAATTAATCTCCTCTTGGCCTCTTTCTTCTCCTCTCTCCTGTTTGCTCAAAATGCTGTTCCAACACAATGGCCCAATCCTAAATGGAACCCTAGACCGTACACCAGTGATCACCAATCCTAAATGGACCCCTAGACCGTACACCAGTCGTCACCAATCCTAAATGGACCCCTAGACCGTACACCAGTCGTCACCAATCCTAAATGGACCCCTAGACCGTACACCAGTCGTCACCAATCCTAAATGGACCCCTAGACCGTACACCAGTGATCACCAATCCTAAATGGACCCCTAGACCGTACACCAGTAGTCACCAATCCTAAATGGACCCCTAGACCGTACACCAGTCGTCACCAATCCTAAATGGACCCCTAGACCGTACACCAGTCGTCACCAATCCTAAATGGACCCCTAGACCGTACACCAGTAGTCACCAATCCTAAATGGACCCCTAGACCGTACACCAGTGGTCACCAATCCTAAATGGACCCCTAGACCGTACACCAGTAGTCACCAATCCTAAATGGACCCCTAGACCGTACACCAGTAGTCACCAATCCTAAATGGAACCCTAGACCGTACACCAGTCGTCACCAATCCTAAATGGACCCCTAGACCGTACACCAGTAGTCACCAATCCTAAATGGACCCCTAGACCGTACACCAGTCATCACCAATCCTAAATGGACCCCTAGACCGTACACCAGCGATCACCAATCCTAAATGGACCCCTAGACCGTACACCAGTGGTCACCAATCCTAAATGGACCCCTAGACCGTACACCAGTGATCACCAATCCTAAATGGACCCCTAGACCGTACACCAGTCGTCACCAATCCTAAATGGACCCCTAGACCGTACACCAGTGGTCACCAATCCTAAATGGACCCCTAGACCGTACACCAGTCGTCACCAATCCTAAATGGACCCCTAGACCGTACACCAGTCGTCACCAATCCTAAATGGACCCCTAGACCGTACACCAATCGTCACCAATCCTAAATGGACCCCTAGACCGTACACCAGTCATCACCAATCCTAAATGGACCCCTAGACCGTACACCAGTGATCAAAATCACTTTCTGAGTCAAAATCACTTTCTGAGATTTGCTTTAAAAATTACTTAATATTAAAACATGAACCTATTAAAACATGAACCTATTAAAACATGAACCTATTAAAACATTAAACATTGTAGGTAGCCTGTATGATCACACTGGTAACAGATCATTTTAGGTAGCCTGTATGATCACACTGGTAACAGATCATTTTAGGTAGCCTGTATGATCACACTGGTAACAGATCATTTTTAGGTAGCCTGTTTGAACACACTGGTAACAGATAATTTTAGGTAGCCTGTATGACCACACTGGTAACAGATCATTTTAGGTAGCCTGTATGATCACACTGGTAACAGATCATTTTAGGTAGCCTGTATGATCACACTGGTAACAGATCATTTTAGGTAGCCTGTATGATCACACTGGTAACAGATCATTTTAGGTAGCCTGTATGATCACACTGGTAACAGATCATTTTAGGTAGCCTGTATGATCACACTGGTAACAGATAATTTTAGGTAGCCTGTATGATCACACTGGTAACAGATCATTTTAGGTAGCCTGTATGATCACACTGGTAACAGATTTTTAGGTAGCCTGTTTGAACACACTGGTAACAGATCATTTTAGGTAGCCTGTATGATCACACTGGTAACAGATCATTTTAGGTAGCCTGTATGATCACACTGGGAACAGATCATTTTAGTCAGCCTGTTTGAACACACTGGTAACAGATCATGTTAGGTAGCCTGTATGATCACACTGGTAACAGATCATTTTAGGTAGCCTGTTTGAACAGTGTGATCATACAGGCTACCTAAAATGATCTGTTACCCTACCCCCCACTGCCCTACCTCCTACCCCCCACTGCCCTACCCCCCACTCCCCTACCCCCCACTGCCCTACCCCCCACTGCCCTACCTACTACCCCCCACTGCCCTACCCATCACTGCCCTACCCCCCACTGCCCTACCTCCTACCCCCCTTGTGGAGATCTGAGATGATTTGATTTGTATAAGTGTAACCGATGTGAAATGGCTAGCTAGTTAGCGGTGGTGCGCGCTAAAAGCGTTTCAATCGGTAACGTCACTCACTCTGAGACCTTGAAGTAGTGGTTTCCCTTGCTCTGCAAGGGCCGTGGCTTTTGTGGAGCGATGGGTAACGAAGCTTCGTGGGTGGCTGTTGTCTATGTGTGCAGAGGGTCCCTGGTATGGGCAAGGGGACGGACTAAAGTTAAGTTATACTGTTATAAGCAATATGTTGAAACTTCTACCAATCAGATCAAATCAGATGGCAGGTAGAGATGTTACTCAATTCTAACCACTAGGCTACCTGCCGCCCCTACACTCTAACCACTAGGCTACCTGTCGCCCCTACACTCTAACCACTAGGCTACCTGCCACCCCTACACTCTAACCACTAGGCTACCTGTCGCCCCTACACTCTAACCACTAGGCTACCTGCCGCCCCTACACTCTAACCACTAGGCTACCTGCCGCCCCTACACTCTAACCACTAGGATACCTGCCGCCCCTACACTCTAACCACTAGGCTACCTGCCGCACCTACTCTCTAACCACCAGGCTACCTGCCGCCTCTACACTCTAACCACTAGACTACCTGCCGCCCCTACACTCTAACCACCAGGCTACCTGCCGCCCCTACACTCTAACCACTAGGCTACCTGCCGCCCCAACACTCTAACCACTAGGCTACCTGCCGCCCCTCCACTCTAACCACTAGGC
>NW_023493831.1:0-122711 GCF_013265735.2 Oncorhynchus mykiss | reverse complement strand
GACAATTTTCAGCAAATTGCAGCAATTGAACTACAGAAATAACCACTTTTCCATAAACAAGGTCTAAATCATGTTTGGTTGCACTCCGGATAAAATGTTTTAAACTTAACTGTTCAAACTAGATGATTAGGGACATTATTATGGACAATTTTCAGCAAATTGCAGCAATTGACCTACAGAAATAACCACTTTTCCATAAACAAGGTCTAAAATCATGTTTGGTTGCACTCCGGATACAATGTTTTAAACATAACTGTTCAAACTAGATGATTAGGGACATTATGGAGAATTTTCAGCAAGTTGCAGCAATAGAAATAACCACAATTCCATAAACAAGGTCTAAAATCATGTTTGGTTGCACTCCGGATACAATGTTTTAAACATAACTGTTCAAACTAGATGATTAGGGACATTATTATGGACAATTTTCAGCAAATTGCAGCACTTGACCTACAGAAATAACCACTTTTCCATAAACAAGGTCTAAAATCATGTTTGGTTGCAGTCCGGATACAATGTTTTAAACATAACTGTTCAAACTAGATGATTAAGGGACATTATGGACAATTTTCAGCAAATTGCAGCAATTGACCTACAGAAATAACCACTTTTCCATAAACAAGGTCTAAAATCATGTTTGGTTGCACTCCGGATACAATGTTTTAAACATAACTGTTCAAACTAGATGATTAGGGACATTATGGACAATTTTCAGCAAGTTGCAGCAATAGAAATAACCACAATTCCATAAACAAGGTCTAAAATCATGTTTGGTTGCACTCCGGATACAATGTTTTAAACATAACTGTTCAAACTAGATGATTAAGGGACATTATGGACAATTTTCAGCAAATTGCAGCAATTGACCTACAGAAATAACCACTTTTCCATAAACAAGGTCTAAAATCATGTTTGGTTGCACTCCGGATACAATGTTTTAAACATAACTGTTCAAACTAGATGATTAGGGACATTATTATGGACAATTTTCAGCAAATTGCAGCAATTGAACTACAGAAATAACCACTTTTCCATAAACAAGGTCTAAATCATGTTTGGTTGCACTCCGGATACAATGTTTTAAACATAACTGTTCAAACTAGATAATTAAGGGACATTATGGACAATTTTCAGCAAATTGCAGCAATTGACCTACAGAAATAACCACTTTTCCATAAACAAGGTCTAAAATCATGTTTGGTTGCACTCCGGATACAATGTTTTAAACATAACTGTTCAAACTAGATGATTAGGGACATTATGGACAATTTTCAGCAAGTTGCAGCAATAGAAATAACCACAATTCCATAAACAAGGTCTAAAATCATGTTTGGTTGCACTCCTGATACAATGTTTTAAACATAACTGTTCAAACTAGATGATTAGGGACATTATTATGGACAATTTTCAGAAAATTGCAGCAATTGAACTACAAAAATAACCACTTTTCCATAAACAAGGTCTAAAATCATGTTTGGTTGCACTCCGGATACAATGTTTTAAACAGAACTGTTCAAACTAGATGATTAGGGACATTATTATGGACAATTTTCAGCAAATTGCAGCAATTGAACTACAGAAATAACCACTTTTCCATAAACAAGGTCTAAATCATGTTTGGTTGCACTCCGGATAAAATGTTTTAAACTTAACTGTTCAAACTAGATGATTAGGGACATTATTATGGACAATTTTCAGCAAATTGCAGCAATTGAACTACAGAAATAACCACTTTTCCATAAACAAGGTCTAAATCATGTTTGGTTGCACTCCGGATACAATGTTTTAAACATAACTGTTCAAACTAGATAATTAAGGGACATTATGGACAATTTTCAGCAAATTGCAGCAATTGACCTACAGAAATAACCACTTTTCCATAAACAAGGTCTAAAATCATGTTTGGTTGCACTCCGGATACAATGTTTTAAACATAACTGTTCAAACTAGATGATTAGGGACATTATGGACCATTTTCAGCAAGTTGCAGCAATAGAAATAACCACAATTCCATAAACAAGGTCTAAAATCATGTTTGGTTGCACTCCGGATACAATGTTTTAAACATAACTGTTCAAACTAGATGATTAGGGACATTATTATGGACAATTTTCAGCAAATTGCAGCAATTGACCTACAGAAATAACCACTTTTCCATAAACAAGGTCTAAAATCATGTTTGGTTGCACTCCGGATACAATGTTTTAAACATAACTGTTCAAACTAGATGATTAGGGACATTATGGACAATTTTCAGCAAGTTGCAGCAATAGAAATAACCACAATTCCATAAACAAGGTCTAAAATCATGTTTGGTTGCACTCCTGATACAATGTTTTAAACATAACTGTTCAAACTAGATGATTAGGGACATTATTATGGACAATTTTCAGCAAATTGCAGCAATTGAACTACAGAAATAACCACTTTTCCATAAACAAGGTCTAAATCATGTTTGGTTGCACTCCGGATAAAATGTTTTAAACTTAACTGTTCAAACTAGATGATTAGGGACATTATTATGGACAATTTTCAGCAAATTGCAGCACTTGACCTACAGAAATAACCACTTTTCCATAAACAAGGTCTAAAATCATGTTTGGTTGCAGTCCGGATACAATGTTTTAAACATAACTGTTCAAACTAGATGATTAAGGGACATTATGGACAATTTTCAGCAAATTGCAGCAATTGACCTACAGAAATAACCACTTTTCCATAAACAAGGTCTAAAATCATGTTTGGTTGCACTCCGGATACAATGTTTTAAACATAACTGTTCAAACTAGATGATTAGGGACATTATGGACAATTTTCAGCAAGTTGCAGCAATAGAAATAACCACAATTCCATAAACAAGGTCTAAAATCATGTTTGGTTGCACTCCGGATACAATGTTTTAAACATAACTGTTCAAACTAGATGATTAGGGACATTATTATGGACAATTTTCAGCAAATTGCAGCAATTGACCTACATAAATAACCACTTTTCCATAAACAAGGTCTAAAATCATGTTTGGTTGCACTTCGGATACAATGTTTTAAACATAACTGTTCAAACTAGATGATTAGGGACATTATGGACAATTTTCAGCAAGTTGCAGCAATAGAAATAACCACAATTCCATAAACAAGGTCTAAAATCATGTTTGGTTGCACTCCTGATACAATGTTTTAAACATAACTGTTCAAACTAGATGATTAGGGACATTATTATGGACAATTTTCAGCAAATTGCAGCAATTGAACTAAAGAAATAACCACTTTTCCATAAACAAGGTCTAAATCATGTTTGGTTGCACTCCGGATAAAATGTTTTAAACTTAACTGTTCAAACTAGATGATTAGGGACATTATTATGGACAATTTTCAGCAAATTGCAGCACTTGACCTACAGAAATAACCACTTTTCCATAAACAAGGTCTAAAATCATGTTTGGTTGCAGTCCGGATACAATGTTTTAAACATAACTGTTCAAACTAGATGATTAAGGGACATTATGGACAATTTTCAGCAAATTGCAGCAATTGTCCTACAGAAATAACCACTTTTCCATAAACAAGGTCTAAAATCATGTTTGGTTGCACTCCGGATACAATGTTTTAAACATAACTGTTCAAACTAGATGATTAGGGACATTATTATGGACAATTTTCAGCAAATTGCAGCAATTGAACTACAGAAATAACCACTTTTCCATAAACAAGGTCTAAATCATGTTTGGTTGCACTCCGGATACAATGTTTTAAACATAATTGTTCAAACTAGATAATTAAGGGACATTATGGACAATTTTCAGTAAGTTGCAGCAATAGAAATAACCACAATTCCATAAACAAGGTCTAAAATTGTAATGCTCCGGGTGTCGTGGGTGTGGAGTCAAATGCAGGAGACAGAGAGTTCAATGCTGCGCGTCCTTTAATCGCACCAATGCACCACAGGGTGCTCACAAAAACGTTACGTTCCCAAAACACAGGGAATCAAAATGTACAAATGGGACACAACGTGCCTATACCACAGAGCCGAAGGTTTACAATGAAATAATCCCGCACAACAACCAGGCGGGCCGGCTGTCTAATAAAGACAAACTAATTACACATTCACAGGTGCTACCACTCAACATACAAGGAGGGGAAGGGAAAACAATCAGTGGCAGCTAATAGGCCGGTGACGACGACCGCCGAGCGCCACCTGCCCGGGAAAGGGAAACACCCTCGGTCGGACTCGTGACAGTACCCCCCCCCTGACGCGTGGCTCCCGCAGCGCGCCGACACCGGCCTCGAGGTCGCCCCGGAGGACGAGGCGCAGGGCGATCCGGATGGAGGCGATGGAAATCCCTCAACATGGAGGGATCCAAGATGTCCCCCACCGGTACCCAGCACCTCTCCTCCGGACCGTACCCCTCCCAGTCCACGAGGTACTGCAGGCCCCTCACCCGGCGTCTTGAGTCCAGAATGGCCCGGATCGTGTACGCCGGGGACCCCTCGATGTCCAGCGGGGGGGGAGGGACCTCCGGTACCTCACTGTCCTGCAGGGGACCAGCTACCACCGGCCTGAGGAGAGACACATGAAACGAGGGGTTAATACGATAATAGGAAGGGAGTTGTAATCGATAACACACCTCGTTTATCCTCCTCAGGACTTTAAAGGGCCCTACACACTGCGGACCCAGCTTCCGGCAGGGCAAGCGGAGAGGTAGGTTTCGGGTCGAGAGCCAGACCCTGTCCCCCGGTACAAACACGGGGGCCTCACTGCGGTGGCGGTCAGCACTCCTCTTCTGCCGTCCACTCGCTTGTCGTAGAGATTCCTGGACGGCCCTCCAGGTCTCCTTGGAGCGCTGTACCCATTCCTCCACCGCAGGAGCCTCGGTCTGGCTCGGATGCCATGGTGCCAGGACCGGCTGGTACCCCAACACACACTGAAAAGGGGACACGTTAGTAGAGGAGTGGCGTAGTGAGTTCTGAGCCATTTCAGCCCAGGGAATGTATCGTGCCCACTCCCCTGGCCGATCCTGGCAATACGACCGCGAAACCTACCCACCTCCTGGTTCACTCTCTCCACCTGCCCATTACTCTCGGGGTGATAACCGGAGGTCAGGCTGACAGAGACCCCCAAACGTTCCATGAACGCTCTCCATACCCGGGACGTGAATTGGGGGCCCCGATCAGAAACGATGTCCTCCGGCACCCCGTAGTGCCGGAAGACATGGGTGAATAACGCCTCCGCAGTCTGTAGGGCTGTAGGGATACCGGGCAACGGGAGGAGACGGCAGGACTTAGAGAACCGATCCACAATCACCAGAACCGTGGTGTTCCCCTGAGACGGCGGGAGATCGGTTAGGAAATCTATGGACAGATGTGACCATGGCCGCTGTGGAACAGGGAGGGGTTGTAGCTTCCCTCTAGGAAGGTGCCTAGGAGCCTTACTCTGAGCGCACACTGAACAGGAGGAGACATAACCCTTAACGTCCTTAGCCAACGTAGGCCACCAATTCCTCCCCTGAAGGCTCCCCACTGTCCTCGTCACCCCAGGGTGACCCGAGGAGGGTAGAACGTGAGCCCACCGAATCAGTTTGTCCCGAACACCAAGCGGCACGTACCTTCGCCCCGCTGGACACTGAGAAGGCGCGGGTTCAGCCCGTAACGCCCGCTCGATGTCCGAGTCCACCTCCCATACCACTGGGGCTACCAGCTTCGATGCGGGAAGGATGGGAGTAGGTTCGGTGGACCCATCCTCCGTGTCATAAAGGCGGGACAGTGCGTCAGCCTTCACGTTCTGGGAGCCCGGTCTATAAGACAAAGTAAATCGGAACCGGGTGAAGAACATGGCCCACCTTGCCTGACGTGGGTTAAGTCTCCTAGCTGCCCGAATATACTCCAGATTCTGGTGGTCGGTCCAGATGAGAAAGGAGTGTTTAGCCCCCTCAAGCCAGTGTCTCCACACCTTCAGAGCTCTAACCACCGCTAGCAACTCCCGGTCCCCCACATCATAGTTACGCTCCGCTGGGCTGAGCTTCCTTGAGAAGAAAGCGCAGGGTCGGAGTTTTGGTGGCGTACCCGAGCGCTGTGATAGCACGGCACCCACCCCAGCCTCGGACGCGTCCACCTCCACTATGAATGCTAGAGAGGGGTCCGGATGCGCCAACACGGGCGCATCAGTAAACAGCGCCTTCAACTTGTTGAATGCTCCGTCCGCCTCTGCTGACCACTGCAAACGCACCGGGCCCCCCTTCAGCAGTGAGGTGATGGGAGCCGCTACCTGGCCAAAACCCCGGATAAACCTCCGGTAGTAGTTGGCAAAACCCAGAAAACGCTGCACCTCCTTTACCGTGGTCGGAGTCGGCCAATTACGCACGGCCCTAATGCGGTCACCCTCCATCACTACCCCCGAGGTGGAAATGCGATATCCCAGAAAAGAGACGGCTCGTTTAGAGAACACGCCTTTCTCAGCCTTGACGTATAGGTCATGCTCCAGCAGTCTACCAAGCACCTTGCGCACCAGAGACACATGCGCGGTGTGAGTGGCCGAGTAGATCAGAATGTCATCGATATAAGCCACCACTCCCTGCCCGCACAGGTCCCTGAGAATCTCGTCTACAAAGGATTGGAAAACGGCTGGAGCATTCTTTAACCCATACGGCATGACGAGGTACTCATAGTGGCCTGATGTAGTACTAAATGCGGTTTTCCACTCGTCTCCCTTCCGAATACGCACCAAACTATACGCGCTCCTGAGATCCAGTTTTGTGAAGAACTGCGCTCCGTGGAACGATTCCACCGCCGTAGCGATGAGAGGTAGAGGGTAACTATACCCCACTGTGATGGCGTTTAGACCTCTATGATCGATACACGGACGCAAGCCTCCCTCCTTTTTCCTCACAAAAAAGAAACTTGAGGAGACGGGTGAAATGGAGGACCGAATGTACCCCTGTCCCAGCGCCTCCGTGACATATGTCTCCATTGCCAACGTCTCCTCCTGGGACAGCGGGTACACGTGACTCTTGGGAAGCGCAGCGTCTACCTGGAGATCTATCGTACAATCCCTTCCCGGTCGATAAGGTGGTAATTTAGTCGCTTTCACTTTACTGAAAGCGATTGCCAAATCGGCATACTCGGGGGGAATGCACACCGTGGAACCCTGGTCTGGACTCTCCACCGACGTGGCACCGATGGAAACTCCCAAACACCTTCCAGAACACTCCTCTGACCACCCCTGGAGAACCCCCTGTTTCCACGAAATTTTAGGATTGTGCCGGGCCAGCCAGGGAGTCCCCAGCACCACTGGAAACGCAGGCGAGTCAATAATAAAGAAACTGATACGCTCCCTATGATTCCCCTGCGTCACCATGTCCAGTGGTACCGTGGTCTCCCTGACCATCCCTGACCCTAATGGCCGGCTATCTAGGGAGTGCACGGGGAAAGGAGAATCTATCGGCACCAGCGGAACCCCTAACTTAAGGGCGAGTCCGCGATCCATAAAGTTCCCAGCTGCGCCTGAATCGACGAGCGCCCTATGCTGGGAAGAGGGAAAAAAGCGAAGGAAAAAAGTTAAGACAAACATGTGGCCAACAGGGGGTTCTGGGTGAGTTTGATGCTGACTCACCTGGGGTGACCGAGAAGCGTTCCGCCTGCCATCTCTACTCCCAGACGGACCCCCCCAGCACCGATCAGACGTGTGTCCTCCCCGACCACAGTTGGTGCAGGGAAGGCCTCCTCCTCCGGTACCCCTCGGCGCAGCCCCTCCCAACTCCATCGGAATGGGAGCGGAGGGGCTGGGTGGTGGAACGCACAGGACCCTCTCTGAACGCCCGCGGGCAGCCAGCAGATTATCCAGTCGAATGGACATGTCAATCAGCTGATCCAGTGACAGAGTGGTGTCCCGACACGCTAACTCCCGGCGGACATCCTCTCGGAGACTACACCTGTAGTGGTCCATGAGAGCCCTGTCGTTCCACCCAGATCCGGCTGCCAAGGTCCGGAACTCCAGCGCGTAATCCTGGGCGCTCCTCCTCTCCTGCCTGAGGTGAAATAGTCGTTCTCCCGCCGCTCGGCCGTCTAGAGGGTGATCAAACACGGCGCGGAAGCGACGGGAAAACTCTGGGTAGTGCTCCCGCGCTGAGTCTGGACCATTCCAGACCGCGTTCGCCCATTCCAGGGCACGACCCGTGAGGCAGGAGATGAGGACACTCACCCTCTCTTCTCCTGAGGGAGTGGGTCTGACGGTGGCCAGGTATAGCTCCAGCTGGAGCAGAAACCCCTGGCAACCCGCCGCCGCTCCATCATAAGCCCTCGGTAGCGTCAGACGGAGGGTGCTGGAGTCGGGAGATGGGGAGTCCGGAACCGTGGGTGCCGAAGGTGGAGAGAGGAGCCCACTCCTCTCCCATCTGTCCATTCTCTCCATCACTTGATCCATCGCGGATCCGATCCGATGAAGGACGGTGGTGTGGTGGAGAACCCGTTCCTCCATCGATGGGAGAGGGTTGGCTGCTGCTCCTGCTGACTCCATCAATATGATAGGTGCGGGATTCTGTAATGCTCCGGGTGTCGTGGGTGTGGAGTCAAATGCAGGAGACAGAGAGTTCAATGCTGCGCGTCCTTTAATCGCACCAATGCACCACAGGGTGCTCACAAAAACGTTACGTTCCCAAAACACAGGGAATCAAAATGTACAAATGGGACACAACGTGCCTATACCACAGAGCCGAAGGTTTACAATGAAATAATCCCGCACAACAACCAGGCGGGCCGGCTGTCTAATAAAGACAAACTAATTACACATTCACAGGTGCTACCACTCAACATACAAGGAGGGGAAGGGAAAACAATCAGTGGCAGCTAATAGGCCGGTGACGACGACCGCCGAGCGCCACCTGCCCGGGAAAGGGAAACACCCTCGGTCGGACTCGTGACAAAAATCATGTTTGGTTGCACTCCTGATACAATGTTTTAAACATAACTGTTCAAACTAGATGATTAGGGACATTATTATGGACCATTTTCAGCAAATTGCAGCAATTGAACTGCAGAAATAACCACTTTTCCATAAACAAGGTCTAAATCATGTTTGGTTGCACTCCGGATAAAATGTTTTAAACTTAACTGTTCAAACTAGATGATTAGGGACATTATTATGGACAATTTTCAGCAAATTGCAGCACTTGACCTACAGAAATAACCACTTTTCCATAAACAAGGTCTAAAATCATGTTTGGTTGCACTCCGGATACAATGTTTTAAACATAACTGTTCAAACTAGATGATTAAGGGACATTATGGACAATTTTCAGCAAATTGCAGCAATTGAACTACAGAAATAACCACTTTTCCATAAACAAGGTCTAAAATCATGTTTGGTTGCACTCCGGATACAATGTTTTAAACATAACTGTTCAAACTAGATGATTAGGGACATTATTATGGACAATTTTCAGCAAATTGCAGCAATTGAACTACATAAATAACCACTTTTCCATAAACAAGGTCTAAATCATGTTTGGTTGCACTCCGGATAAAATGTTTTAAACTTAACTGTTCAAACTAGATGATTAGGGACATTATTATGGACAATTTTCAGCAAATTGCAGCAATTGAACTACAGAAATAACCACTTTTCCATAAACAAGGTCTAAATCATGTTTGGTTGCACTCCGGATACAATGTTTTAAACATAACTGTTCAAACTAGATAATTAAGGGACATTATGGACAATTTTCAGTAAATTGCAGCAATTGACCTACAGAAATAACCACTTTTCCATAAACAAGGTCTAAAATCATGTTTGGTTGCACTCCGGATACAATGTTTTAAACATAACTGTTCAAACTAGATGATTAGGGACATTATTATGGACAATTTTCAGCAAATTGCAGCAATTGACCTACAGAAATAACCACTTTTCCATAAACAAGGTCTAAAATCATGTTTGGTTGCACTCCGGATACAATGTTTTAAACATAACTGTTCAAACTAGATGATTAGGGACATTATGGACAATTTTCAGCAAGTTGCAGCAATAGAAATAACCACTTTTCACAAAACAAGGTCTAAAATCATGTTTGGTTGCACTCCGGATACAATGTTTTAAACATAACTGTTCAAACTAGATGATTAGGGACATTATTATGGACAATTTTCAGCCAATTGCAGCAATTGACCTACAGAAATAACCACTTTTCCATAAACAAGGTCTAAAATCATGTTTGGTTGCACTCCGGATACAATGTTTTAAACATAACTGTTCAAACTAGATGATTAGGGACATTATTATGGACAAGTTTCAGCAAATTGCAGCAATTGACCTACAGAAATAACCACTTTTCCATAAACAAGGTCTAAAATCATGTTTGGTTGCACTCCGGATACAATGTTTTAAACATAACTGTTCAAACTAGATGATTAGGGACCTTATGGACAATTTTCAGCAAGTTGCAGCAATAGAAATAACCACTTTTCCATAAACAAGGTCTAAATCATGTTTGGTTGCACTCCGGATACAATGTTTTAAACATAACTGCTCAAACTAGATGATTAGGGACATTATTATGGACAATTTTCAGCAAATTGCAGCAATTGAACTACAGAAATAACCACTTTTCCATAAACAAGGTCTAAATCATGTTTGGTTGCACTCCGGATACAATGTTTTAAACATAACTGTTCAAACTAGATGATTAGGGACATTATTATGGACAATTTTCAAGCAAATTGCAGCAATTGAACTACAGAAATAACCACTTTTCCATAAACAAGGTCTAAATCATGTTTGGTTGCACTCCGGATACAATGTTTTAAACATAACTGTTCAAACTAGATGATTAGGGACATTATTATGGACAATTTTCAGCAAATTGCAGCAATTGAAATAACCACTTTTCCATAAACAAGGTCTAAATCATGTTTGGTTGCACTCCGGATACAATGTTTTAAACATAACTGTTCAAACTAGATGATTAGGGACATTATTATGGACAATTTTCAGCAAATTGCAGCAACTGACCTACAGAAATAACCACTTTTCCATAAACAAGGTCTAAAATCATGTTTGGTTGCACTCCGGATACAATGTTTTAAACATAACTGTTCAAACTAGTTGATTAGGGACATTATTATGGACAATTTTCAGCAAATTGCAGCAATTGACCTACAGAAATAACCACTTTTCCTTAAACAAGGTCTAAAATCATGTTTGGTTGCACTCCGGATACAATGTTTTAAACATAACTGTTCAAACTAGATGATTAGGGACATTATTATGGACAATTTTCAGCAAATTGCAGCAATTGACCTACAGAAATAACCACTTTTCCATAAACAAGGTCTAAAATCATGTTTGGTTGCACTCCGGATACAATGTTTTAAACATAAATGTTCAAACTAGATGATTAGGGACCTTATGGACAATTTTCAGCAAGTTGCAGCAATAGAAATAACCACTTTTCCATAAACAAGGTCTAAATCATGTTTGGTTGCACTCCGGATACAATGTTTTAAACATAACTGTTCAAACTAGATGATTAGGGACATTATTATGGACAATTTTCAGCAAATTGCAGCAATTGACCTACAGAAATAACAACTTTTCCATAAACAAGGTCTAAAATCATGTTTGGTTGCACTCCGGATACAATGTTTTAAACATAACTGTTCAAACTAGATGATTAGGGACATTATTATGGACTATTTTCAAGCAAATTGCAGCAATTGAACTACAGAAATAACCACTTTACCATAAACAAGGTCTAAAATCATGTTTGGTTGCACTCCGGATACAATGTTTTAAACATAACTGTTCAAACTAGATGATTAGGGACATTATTATGGACAATTTTCAGCAAATTGCAGCAATTGACCTACAGAAATAACCACTTTTCCATAAACAAGGTCTAAAATCATGTTTGGTTGCACTCCGGATACAATGTTTTAAACATAACTGTTCAATCTAGATGATTAGGGACATTATGGACAATTTTCAGCAAGTTGCAGCAATAGAAATAACCACTTTTCCATAAACAAGGTCTAAATCATGTTTGGTTGCACTCCGGATACAATGTTTTAAACATAACTGTTCAAACTAGATGATTAGGGACATTATTATGGACAATTTTCAGCAAATTGCAGCAATTGAACTACAGAAATAACCACTTTTCCATAAACAAGGTCTAAAATCATGTTTGGTTGCACTCCGGATACAATGTTTTAAACATAACTGTTCAAACTAGATGATTAGGGACATTATTATGGACAATTTTCAGCAAGTTGCAGCAATAGAAATAACCACTTTTCCATAAACAAGGTCTAAAATCATGTTTGGTTGCACTCCGGATACAATGTTTTAAACATAACTGTTCAAACTACTTGATTAGGGACATTATTATGGACAATTTTCAGCAAATTGCAGCAATTGACCTACAGAAATAACCACTTTTCCTTAAACAAGGTCTAAAATCATGTTTGGTTGCACTCCGGATACAATGTTTTAAACATAACTGTTCAAACTAGATGATTAGGGACATTATTATGGACAATTTTCAGCAAATTGCAGCAATTGACCTACAGAAATAACCACTTTTCCATAAACAAAGTCTAAAATCATGTTTGGTTGCACTCCGGATACAATGTTTTAAACATAACTGTTCAAACTAGATGATTAGGGACCTTATGGACAATTTTCAGCAAGTTGCAGCAATAGAAATAACCACTTTTCCATAAACAAGGTCTAAATCATGTTTGGTTGCACTCCGGATACAATGTTTTAAACATAACTGTTCAAACTAGATGATTAGGGACATTATTATGGACAATTTTCAGCAAATTGCAGCAATTGAACTACAGAAATAACCACTTTTCCATAAACAAGGTCTAAATCATGTTTGATTGCACTCCGGATACAATGTTTTAAACATAACTGTTCAAACTAGATGATTAGGGACATTATTATGGACAATTTTCAGCAAATTGCAGCAATTGACCTACAGAAATAACAACTTTTCCATAAACAAGGTCTAAAATCATGTTTGGTTGCACTCCGGATACAATGTTTTAAACATAACTGTTCAAACTAGATGATTAGGGACATTATTATGGACAATTTTCAAGCAAATTGCAGCAATTGAACTACAGAAATAACCACAAACAAGGTCTAAAATCATGTTTGGTTGCACTCCGGATACAATGTTTTAAACATAACTGTTCAAACTAGATGATTAGGGACATTATTATGGACAATTTTCAGCAAATTGCAGCAATTGAACTACAGAAATAACCACTTTTCCATAAACAAGGTCTAAAATCATGTTTGGTTGCACTCCGGATACAATGTTTTAAACATAACTGTTCAAACTAGATGATTAGGGACATTATGGACAATTTTCAGCAAGTTGCAGCAATAGAAATAACCACTTTTCCATAAACAAGGTCTAAATCATGTTTGGTTGCACTCCGGATACAATGTTTTAAACATAACTGTTCAAACTAGATGATTAGGGACATTATTATGGACAATTTTCAGCAAATTGCAGCAATTGAACTACAGAAATAACAACTTTTCCATAAACAAGGTCTAAAATCATGTTTGGTTGCACTCCGGATACAATGTTTTAAACATAACTGTTCAAACTAGATGATTAGGGACATTATTATGGACAATTTTCAGCAAGTTGCAGCAATAGAAATAACCACTTTTCCATAAACAAGGTCTAAATCATGTTTGGTTGCACTCCGGATACAATGTTTTAAACATAACTGTTCAAACTAGATGATTAGGGACATTATTATGGACAATTTTCAGCAAATTGCAGCAATTGAACTACAGAAATAACCACTTTTCCATAAACAAGGTCTAAATCATGTTTGGTTGCACTCCGGATACAATGTTTTAAACATAACTGTTCAAACTAGATGATTAGGGACATTATTATGGACAATTTTCAGCAAATTGCAGCAATTGACCTACAGAAATAACCACTTTTCCATAAACAAGGTCTAAATCATGTTTGGTTGCACTCCGGATACATTGTTTTAAACATAACTGTTCAAACTAGATGATTAGGGACATTATTATGGACAATTTTCAAGCAAATTGCAGCAATTGAACTACAGAAATAACCACTTTTCCATAAACAAGGTCTAAATCATGTTTGGTTGCACTCCGGATACAATGTTTTAAACATAACTGTTCAAACTAGATGATTAGGGACATTATTATGGACAATTTTCAGCAAATTGCAGCAATTGACCTACAGAAATAACCACTTTTCCATAAACAAGGTCTAAAATCATGTTTGGTTGCACTCCGGATACAATGTTTTAAACATAACTGTTCAAACTAGATGATTAGGGACATTATGGACAATTTTCAGCAAGTTGCAGCAATAGAAATAACCACTTTTCCATAAACAAGGTCTAAATCATGTTTGGTTGCACTCCGGATACAATGTTTTAAACATAACTGTTCAAACTAGATGATTAGGGACATTATTATGGACAATTTTCAGCAAATTGCAGCAATTGAACTACAGAAATAACCACTTTTCCATAAACAAGGTCTAAAATCATGTTTGGTTGCACTCCGGATACAATGTTTTAAACATAACTGTTCAAACTAGATGATTAGGGACATTATTATGGACAATTTTCAGCAAGTTGCAGCAATAGAAATAACCACTTTTCCATAAACAAGGTCTAAAATCATGTTTGGTTGCACTCCGGATACAATGTTTTAAACATAACTGTTCAAACTACTTGATTAGGGACATTATTATGGACAATTTTCAGCAAATTGCAGCAATTGACCTACAGAAATAACCACTTTTCCTTAAACAAGGTCTAAAATCATGTTTGGTTGCACTCCGGATACAATGTTTTAAACATAACTGTTCAAACTAGATGATTAGGGACATTATTATGGACAATTTTCAGCAAATTGCAGCAATTGACCTACAGAAATAACCACTTTTCCATAAACAAAGTCTAAAATCATGTTTGGTTGCACTCCGGATACAATGTTTTAAACATAACTGTTCAAACTAGATGATTAGGGACCTTATGGACAATTTTCAGCAAGTTGCAGCAATAGAAATAACCACTTTTCCATAAACAAGGTCTAAATCATGTTTGGTTGCACTCCGGATACAATGTTTTAAACATAACTGTTCAAACTAGATGATTAGGGACATTATTATGGACAATTTTCAGCAAATTGCAGCAATTGAACTACAGAAATAACCACTTTTCCATAAACAAGGTCTAAATCATGTTTGATTGCACTCCGGATACAATGTTTTAAACATAACTGTTCAAACTAGATGATTAGGGACATTATTATGGACAATTTTCAGCAAATTGCAGCAATTGACCTACAGAAATAACAACTTTTCCATAAACAAGGTCTAAAATCATGTTTGGTTGCACTCCGGATACAATGTTTTAAACATAACTGTTCAAACTAGATGATTAGGGACATTATTATGGACAATTTTCAAGCAAATTGCAGCAATTGAACTACAGAAATAACCACAAACAAGGTCTAAAATCATGTTTGGTTGCACTCCGGATACAATGTTTTAAACATAACTGTTCAAACTAGATGATTAGGGACATTATTATGGACAATTTTCAGCAAATTGCAGCAATTGAACTACAGAAATAACCACTTTTCCATAAACAAGGTCTAAAATCATGTTTGGTTGCACTCCGGATACAATGTTTTAAACATAACTGTTCAAACTAGATGATTAGGGACATTATGGACAATTTTCAGCAAGTTGCAGCAATAGAAATAACCACTTTTCCATAAACAAGGTCTAAATCATGTTTGGTTGCACTCCGGATACAATGTTTTAAACATAACTGTTCAAACTAGATGATTAGGGACATTATTATGGACAATTTTCAGCAAATTGCAGCAATTGAACTACAGAAATAACAACTTTTCCATAAACAAGGTCTAAAATCATGTTTGGTTGCACTCCGGATACAATGTTTTAAACATAACTGTTCAAACTAGATGATTAGGGACATTATTATGGACAATTTTCAGCAAGTTGCAGCAATAGAAATAACCACTTTTCCATAAACAAGGTCTAAATCATGTTTGGTTGCACTCCGGATACAATGTTTTAAACATAACTGTTCAAACTAGATGATTAGGGACATTATTATGGACAATTTTCAGCAAATTGCAGCAATTGAACTACAGAAATAACCACTTTTCCATAAACAAGGTCTAAATCATGTTTGGTTGCACTCCGGATACAATGTTTTAAACATAACTGTTCAAACTAGATGATTAGGGACATTATTATGGACAATTTTCAGCAAATTGCAGCAATTGACCTACAGAAATAACCACTTTTCCATAAACAAGGTCTAAATCATGTTTGGTTGCACTCCGGATACATTGTTTTAAACATAACTGTTCAAACTAGATGATTAGGGACATTATTATGGACAATTTTCAAGCAAATTGCAGCAATTGAACTACAGAAATAACCACTTTTCCATAAACAAGGTCTAAATCATGTTTGGTTGCACTCCGGATACAATGTTTTAAACATAACTGTTCAAACTAGATGATTAGGGACATTATTATGGACAATTTTCAGCAAATTGCAGCAATTGACCTACAGAAATAACCACTTTTCCATAAACAAGGTCTAAAATCATGTTTGGTTGCACTCCGGATACAATGTTTTAAACATAACTGTTCAAACTAGATGATTAGGGACATTATGGACAATTTTCAGCAAGTTGCAGCAATAGAAATAACCACTTTTCCATAAACAAGGTCTAAATCATGTTTGGTTGCACTCCGGATACAATGTTTTAAACATAACTGTTCAAACTAGATGATTAGGGACATTATTATGGACAATTTTCAGCAAATTGCAGCAATTGAACTACAGAAATAACCACTTTTCCATAAACAAGGTCTAAAATCATGTTTGGTTGCACTCCGGATACAATGTTTTAAACATAACTGTTCAAACTAGATGATTAGGGACATTATTATGGACAATTTTCAGCAAGTTGCAGCAATAGAAATAACCACTTTTCCATAAACAAGGTCTAAAATCATGTTTGGTTGCACTCCGGATACAATGTTTTAAACATAACTGTTCAAACTACTTGATTAGGGACATTATTATGGACAATTTTCAGCAAATTGCAGCAATTGACCTACAGAAATAACCACTTTTCCTTAAACAAGGTCTAAAATCATGTTTGGTTGCACTCCGGATACAATGTTTTAAACATAACTGTTCAAACTAGATGATTAGGGACATTATTATGGACAATTTTCAGCAAATTGCAGCAATTGACCTACAGAAATAACCACTTTTCCATAAACAAAGTCTAAAATCATGTTTGGTTGCACTCCGGATACAATGTTTTAAACATAACTGTTCAAACTAGATGATTAGGGACCTTATGGACAATTTTCAGCAAGTTGCAGCAATAGAAATAACCACTTTTCCATAAACAAGGTCTAAATCATGTTTGGTTGCACTCCGGATACAATGTTTTAAACATAACTGTTCAAACTAGATGATTAGGGACATTATTATGGACAATTTTCAGCAAATTGCAGCAATTGAACTACAGAAATAACCACTTTTCCATAAACAAGGTCTAAATCATGTTTGATTGCACTCCGGATACAATGTTTTAAACATAACTGTTCAAACTAGATGATTAGGGACATTATTATGGACAATTTTCAGCAAATTGCAGCAATTGACCTACAGAAATAACAACTTTTCCATAAACAAGGTCTAAAATCATGTTTGGTTGCACTCCGGATACAATGTTTTAAACATAACTGTTCAAACTAGATGATTAGGGACATTATTATGGACAATTTTCAAGCAAATTGCAGCAATTGAACTACAGAAATAACCACAAACAAGGTCTAAAATCATGTTTGGTTGCACTCCGGATACAATGTTTTAAACATAACTGTTCAAACTAGATGATTAGGGACATTATTATGGACAATTTTCAGCAAATTGCAGCAATTGAACTACAGAAATAACCACTTTTCCATAAACAAGGTCTAAAATCATGTTTGGTTGCACTCCGGATACAATGTTTTAAACATAACTGTTCAAACTAGATGATTAGGGACATTATGGACAATTTTCAGCAAGTTGCAGCAATAGAAATAACCACTTTTCCATAAACAAGGTCTAAATCATGTTTGGTTGCACTCCGGATACAATGTTTTAAACATAACTGTTCAAACTAGATGATTAGGGACATTATTATGGACAATTTTCAGCAAATTGCAGCAATTGAACTACAGAAATAACAACTTTTCCATAAACAAGGTCTAAAATCATGTTTGGTTGCACTCCGGATACAATGTTTTAAACATAACTGTTCAAACTAGATGATTAGGGACATTATTATGGACAATTTTCAGCAAGTTGCAGCAATAGAAATAACCACTTTTCCATAAACAAGGTCTAAATCATGTTTGGTTGCACTCCGGATACAATGTTTTAAACATAACTGTTCAAACTAGATGATTAGGGACATTATTATGGACAATTTTCAGCAAATTGCAGCAATTGAACTACAGAAATAACCACTTTTCCATAAACAAGGTCTAAATCATGTTTGGTTGCACTCCGGATACAATGTTTTAAACATAACTGTTCAAACTAGATGATTAGGGACATTATTATGGACAATTTTCAGCAAATTGCAGCAATTGACCTACAGAAATAACCACTTTTCCATAAACAAGGTCTAAATCATGTTTGGTTGCACTCCGGATACATTGTTTTAAACATAACTGTTCAAACTAGATGATTAGGGACATTATTATGGACAATTTTCAAGCAAATTGCAGCAATTGAACTACAGAAATAACCACTTTTCCATAAACAAGGTCTAAATCATGTTTGGTTGCACTCCGGATACAATGTTTTAAACATAACTGTTCAAACTAGATGATTAGGGACATTATTATGGACAATTTTCAGCAAATTGCAGCAATTGACCTACAGAAATAACCACTTTTCCATAAACAAGGTCTAAAATCATGTTTGGTTGCACTCCGGATACAATGTTTTAAACATAAATGTTCAAACTAGATGATTAGGGACCTTATGGACAATTTTCAGCAAGTTGCAGCAATAGAAATAACCACTTTTCCATAAACAAGGTCTAAATCATGTTTGGTTGCACTCCGGATACAATGTTTTAAACATAACTGTTCAAACTAGATGATTAGGGACATTATTATGGACTATTTTCAAGCAAATTGCAGCAATTGAACTACAGAAATAACCACTTTACCATAAACAAGGTCTAAAATCATGTTTGGTTGCACTCCGGATACAATGTTTTAAACATAACTGTTCAAACTAGATGATTAGGGACATTATTATGGACAATTTTCAGCAAATTGCAGCAATTGACCTACAGAAATAACCACTTTTCCATAAACAAGGTCTAAAATCATGTTTGGTTGCACTCCGGATACAATGTTTTAAACATAACTGTTCAAACTAGATGATTAGGGACATTATGGACAATTTTCAGCAAGTTGCAGCAATAGAAATAACCACTTTTCCATAAACAAGGTCTAAATCATGTTTGGTTGCACTCCGGATACAATGTTTTAAACATAACTGTTCAAACTAGATGATTAGGGACATTATTATGGACAATTTTCAGCAAATTGCAGCAATTGAACTACAGAAATAACCACTTTTCCATAAACAAGGTCTAAAATCATGTTTGGTTGCACTCCGGATACAATGTTTTAAACATAACTGTTCAAACTAGATGATTAGGGACATTATTATGGACAATTTTCAGCAAGTTGCAGCAATAGAAATAACCACTTTTCCATAAACAAGGTCTAAAATCATGTTTGGTTGCACTCCGGATACAATGTTTTAAACATAACTGTTCAAACTACTTGATTAGGGACATTATTATGGACAATTTTCAGCAAATTGCAGCAATTGACCTACAGAAATAACCACTTTTCCTTAAACAAGGTCTAAAATCATGTTTGGTTGCACTCCGGATACAATGTTTTAAACATAACTGTTCAAACTAGATGATTAGGGACATTATTATGGACAATTTTCAGCAAATTGCAGCAATTGACCTACAGAAATAACCACTTTTCCATAAACAAAGTCTAAAATCATGTTTGGTTGCACTCCGGATACAATGTTTTAAACATAACTGTTCAAACTAGATGATTAGGGACCTTATGGACAATTTTCAGCAAGTTGCAGCAATAGAAATAACCACTTTTCCATAAACAAGGTCTAAATCATGTTTGGTTGCACTCCGGATACAATGTTTTAAACATAACTGTTCAAACTAGATGATTAGGGACATTATTATGGACAATTTTCAGCAAATTGCAGCAATTGAACTACAGAAATAACCACTTTTCCATAAACAAGGTCTAAATCATGTTTGATTGCACTCCGGATACAATGTTTTAAACATAACTGTTCAAACTAGATGATTAGGGACATTATTATGGACAATTTTCAGCAAATTGCAGCAATTGACCTACAGAAATAACAACTTTTCCATAAACAAGGTCTAAAATCATGTTTGGTTGCACTCCGGATACAATGTTTTAAACATAACTGTTCAAACTAGATGATTAGGGACATTATTATGGACAATTTTCAAGCAAATTGCAGCAATTGAACTACAGAAATAACCACAAACAAGGTCTAAAATCATGTTTGGTTGCACTCCGGATACAATGTTTTAAACATAACTGTTCAAACTAGATGATTAGGGACATTATTATGGACAATTTTCAGCAAATTGCAGCAATTGAACTACAGAAATAACCACTTTTCCATAAACAAGGTCTAAAATCATGTTTGGTTGCACTCCGGACACAATGTTTTAAACATAACTGTTCAAACTAGATGATTAGGGACATTATGGACAATTTTCAGCAAGTTGCAGCAATAGAAATAACCACTTTTCCATAAACAAGGTCTAAATCATGTTTGGTTGCACTCCGGATACAATGTTTTAAACATAACTGTTCAAACTAGATGATTAGGGACATTATTATGGACAATTTTCAGCAAATTGCAGCAATTGAACTACAGAAATAACAACTTTTCCATAAACAAGGTCTAAAATCATGTTTGGTTGCACTCCGGATACAATGTTTTAAACATAACTGTTCAAACTAGATGATTAGGGACATTATTATGGACAATTTTCAGCAAGTTGCAGCAATAGAAATAACCACTTTTCCATAAACAAGGTCTAAATCATGTTTGGTTGCACTCCGGATACAATGTTTTAAACATAACTGTTCAAACTAGATGATTAGGGACATTATTATGGACAATTTTCAGCAAATTGCAGCAATTGAACTACAGAAATAACCACTTTTCCATAAACAAGGTCTAAATCATGTTTGGTTGCACTCCGGATACAATGTTTTAAACATAACTGTTCAAACTAGATGATTAGGGACATTATTATGGACAATTTTCAAGCAAATTGCAGCAATTGAACTACAGAAATAACCACTTTTCCATAAACAAGGTCTAAATCATGTTTGGTTGCACTCCGGATACAATGTTTTAAACATAACTGTTCAAACTAGATGATTAGGGACATTATTATGGACTAATTTTCAGCAAATTGCAGCAATTGAACTACAGAAATAACAACTTTTCCATAAACAAGGTCTAAAATCATGTTTGGTTGCACTCCGGATACAATGTTTTAAACATAACTGTTCAAACTAGATGATTAGGGACATTATTATGGACAATTTTCAGCAAGTTGCAGCAATAGAAATAACCACTTTTCCATAAACAAGGTCTAAATCATGTTTGGTTGCACTCCGGATACAATGTTTTAAACATAACTGTTCAAACTAGATGATTAGGGACATTATTATGGACAATTTTCAGCAAATTGCAGCAATTGAACTACAGAAATAACCACTTTTCCATAAACAAGGTCTAAATCATGTTTGGTTGCACTCCGGATACAATGTTTTAAACATAACTGTTCAAACTAGATGATTAGGGACATTATTATGGACAATTTTCAGCAAATTGCAGCAATTGACCAACAGAAATAACAACTTTTCCATAAACAAGGTCTAAAATCATGTTTGGTTGCACTCCGGATACAATGTTTTAAACATAACTGTTCAAACTAGATGATTAGGGACATTATTATGGACTATTTTCAAGCAAATTGCTGCAATTGAACTACATAAATAACCACTTTACCATAAACAAGGTCTAAAATCATGTTTGGTTGCACTCCGGATACAATGTTTTAAACATAACTGTTCAAACTAGATGATTAGGGACATTATTATGGACAATTTTCAGCAAATTGCAGCAATTGACCTACAGAAACAACCACTTTTCCAAAAACAAGGTCTAAAATCATGTTTGGTTGCACTCCGGATACAATGTTTTAAACATAACTGTTCAAACTAGATGATTAGGGACATTATGGACAATTTTCAGCAAGTTGCAGCAATAGAAATAACCACTTTTCCATAAACAAGGTCTAAATCATGTTTGGTTGCACTCCGGATACAATGTTTTAAACATAACTGTTCAAACTAGATGATTAGGGACATTATTATGGACAATTTTCAGCAAATTGCAGCAATTGAACTACAGAAATAACCACTTTTTCATAAACAAGGTCTAAATCATGTTTGGTTGCACTCCGGATACAATGTTTTAAACATAACTGTTCAAACTAGATGATTAGGGACATTATTATGGACAATTTTCAAGCAAATTGCAGCAATTGAACTACAGAAATAACCACTTTTCCATAAACAAGGTCTAAATCAAGTTTGGTTGCACTCCGGATACAATGTTTTAAACATAACTGTTCAAACTAGATGATTAGGGACATTATTATGGACAATTTTCAGCAAATTGCAGCAATTGAACTACAGAAATAACCACTTTTTCATAAACAAGGTCTAAATCATGTTTGGTTGCACTCCGGATACAATGTTTTAAACATAACTGTTCAAACTAGATGATTAGGGACATTATTATGGACAATTTTCAGCAAATTGCAGCAATTGACCTACAGAAATAACCACTTTTCCATAAACAAGGTCTAAATCATGTTTGGTTGCACTCCGGATACAATGTTTTAAACATAACTGTTCAAACTAGATGATTAGGGACATTATTATGGACAATTTTCAAGCAAATTGCAGCAATTGAACTACAGAAATAACCACTTTTCCATAAACAAGGTCTAAATCATGTTTGGTTGCACTCCGGATACAATGTTTTAAACATAACTGTTCAAACTAGATGATTAGGGACATTATTATGGACAATTTTCAGCAAATTGCAGCAATTGAACTACAGAAATAACCACTTTTCCATAAACAAGGTCTAAATCATGTTTGGTTGCACTCCGGATACAATGTTTTAAACTTAACTGTTCAAACTAGATGATTAGGGACATTATTATGGACAATTTTCAGCAAATTGCAGCAATTGACCTACAGAAATAACCACTTTTCCATAAACAAGGTCTAAATCATGTTTGGTTGCACTCCGGATACATTGGTTTAAACATAACTGTTCAAACTAGATGATTAGGGACATTATTATGGACAATTTTCAAGCAAATTGCAGCAATTGAACTACAGAAATAACCACTTTTCCATAAACAAGGTCTAAATCATGTTTGGTTGCACTCCGGATACAATGTTTTAAACATAACTGTTCAAACTAGATGATTAGGGACATTATTATGGACAATTTTCAGCAAATTGCATCAATTGAAATAACCACTTTTCCATAAACAAGGTCTAAATCATGTTTGGTTGCACTCCGGATACAATGTTTTAAACATAACTGTTCAAACTAGATGATTAGGGACATTATTATGGACAATTTTCAGCAAATTGCAGCAATTGAACTACAGAAATAACCACTTTTCCATAAACAAGGTCTAAATCATGTTTGGTTGCACTCCGGATACAATGTTTTAAACATAACTGTTCAAACTAGATGATTAGGGACATTATTATGGACAATTTTCAGCAAATTGCAGCAATTGACCAACAGAAATAACAACTTTTCCATAAACAAGGTCTAAAATCATGTTTGGTTGCACTCCGGATACAATGTTTTAAACATAACTGTTCAAACTAGATGATTAGGGACATTATTATGGACTAATTTTCAAGCAAATTGCTGCAATTGAACTACATAAATAACCACTTTACCATAAACAAGGTCTAAAATCATGTTTGGTTGCACTCCGGATACAATGTTTTAAACATAACTGTTCAAACTAGATGATTAGGGACATTATTATGGACAATTTTCAGCAAATTGCAGCAATTGAACTACAGAAATAACCACTTTTCCATAAACAAGGTCTAAAATCATGTTTGGTTGCACTCCGGATACAATGTTTTAAACATAACTGTTCAAACTAGATGATTAGGGACATTATTATGGACAATTTTCAGCAAATTGCAGCAATTGAACTACAGAAATAACCACTTTTCCATAAACAAGGTCTAAAATCATGTTTGGTTGCACTCCGGATACAATGTTTTAAACATAACTGTTCAAACTAGATGATTAGGGACATTATTATGGACAATTTTCAAGCAAATTGCAGCAATTGAACTACAGAAATAACCACTTTTCCATAAACAAGGTCTAAATCAAGTTTGGTTGCACTCTGGATACAATGTTTTAAACATAACTGTTCAAACTAGATGATTAGGGACATTATTATGGACAATTTTCAGCAAATTGCAGCAATTGAACTACAGAAATAACCACTTTTCATAAACAAGGTCTAAATCATGTTTGGTTGCACTCCGGATACAATGTTTTAAACATAACTGTTCAAACTAGATGATTAGGGACATTATTATGGACAATTTTCAGCAAATTGCAGCAATTGACCTACAGAAATAACCACTTTTCCATAAACAAGGTCTAAATCATGTTTGGTTGCACTCCGGATACAATGTTTTAAACATAACTGTTCAAACTAGATGATTAGGGACATTATTATGGACAATTTTCAGCAAATTGCAGCAATTGACTTACAGAAATAACCACTTTTCCATAAACAAGGTCTAAAATCATGTTTGGTTGCACTCCGGATACAATGTTTTAAACATAACTGTTCAAACTAGATGATTAGGGACATTATGGACAATTTTCAGCAAGTTGCAGCAATAGAAATAACCACTTTTCCATAAACAAGGTCTAAAATCATGTTTGGTTGCACTCCGGATACAATGTTTTAAACATAACTGTTCAAACTAGATGATTAGGGACATTATTATGGACAATTTTCAGCAAATTGCAGCAATTGACCTACAGAAATAACCACTTTTCCATAAACAAGGTCTAAAATCATATTTGGTTGCACTCCGGATACAATGTTTTAAACATAACTGTTCAAACTAGATGATTAGGGACATTATTATGGACAATTTTCAGCAAATTGCATCAATTGAAATAACCACTTTTCCATAAACAAGGTCTAAATCATGTTTGGTTGCACTCCGGATACAATGTTTTAAACATAACTGTTCAAACTAGATGATTAGGGACATTATTATGGACAATTTTCAGCAAATTGCAGCAATTGAACTACAGAAATAACCACTTTTCCATAAACAAGGTCTAAATCATGTTTGGTTGCACTCCGGATACAATGTTTTAAACATAACTGTTCAAACTAGATGATTAGGGACATTATTATGGACAATTTTCAGCAAATTGCAGCAATTGAACTACAGAAATAACCACTTTTCCATAAACAAGGTCTAAAATCATGTTTGGTTGCACTCCGGATACAATGTTTTAAACATAACTGTTCAAACTAGATGATTAGGGACATTATTATGGACAATTTTCAGCAAATTGCAGCAATTGAACTACAGAAATAACCACTTTTCCATAAACAAGGTCTAAAATCATGTTTGGTTGCACTCCGGATACAATGTTTTAAACATAACTGTTCAAACTAGATGATTAGGGACATTATTATGGACAATTTTCAAGCAAATTGCAGCAATTGAACTACAGAAATAACCACTTTTCCATAAACAAGGTCTAAATCAAGTTTGGTTGCACTCCGGATACAATGTTTTAAACATAACTGTTCAAACTAGATGATTAGGGACATTATTATGGACAATTTTCAGCAAATTGCAGCAATTGAACTACAGAAATAACCACTTTTTCATAAACAAGGTCTAAATCATGTTTGGTTGCACTCCGGATACAATGTTTTAAACATAACTGTTCAAACTAGATGATTAGGGACATTATTATGGACAATTTTCAGCAAATTGCAGCAATTGACCTACAGAAATAACCACTTTTCCATAAACAAGGTCTAAATCATGTTTGGTTGCACTCCGGATACAATGTTTTAAACATAACTGTTCAAACTAGATGATTAGGGACATTATTATGGACAATTTTCAGCAAATTGCAGCAATTGACTTACAGAAATAACCACTTTTCCATAAACAAGGTCTAAAATCATGTTTGGTTGCACTCCGGATACAATGTTTTAAACATAACTGTTCAAACTAGATGATTAGGGACATTATGGACAATTTTCAGCAAGTTGCAGCAATAGAAATAACCACTTTTCCATAAACAAGGTCTAAAATCATGTTTGGTTGCACTCCGGATACAATGTTTTAAACATAACTGTTCAAACTAGATGATTAGGGACATTATTATGGACAATTTTCAGCAAATTGCAGCAATTGACCTACAGAAATAACCACTTTTCCATAAACAAGGTCTAAAATCATATTTGGTTGCACTCCGGATACAATGTTTTAAACATAACTGTTCAAACTAGATGATTAGGGACATTATTATGGACAATTTTCAGCAAATTGCAGCAATTGAACTGCAGAAATAACCACTTTTCCATAAACAAGGTCTAAATCATGTTTGGTTGCACTCCGGATACAATGTTTTAAACATAACTGTTCAAACTAGATGATTAGGGACATTATGGACAATTTTCAGCAAGTTGCAGCAATAGAAATAACCACTTTTCCATAAACAAGGTCTAAAATCATGTTTGGTTGCACTCCGGATACAATGTTTTAAACATAACTGTTCAAACTAGATGATTAGGGACATTATTATGGACAATTTTCAGCAAATTGCAGCAATTGAACTACAGAAATAACCACTTTTCCATAAACAAGGTCTAAAATCATGTTTGGTTGCACTCCGGATACAATGTTTTAAACATAACTGTTCAAACTAGATGATTAGGGACATTATTATGGACAATTTTCAGCAAATTGCAGCAATTGACTTACAGAAATAACCACTTTTCCATAAACAAGGTCTAAAATCATGTTTGGTTGCACTCCGGATACAATGTTTTAAACATAACTGTTCAAACTAGATGATTAGGGACATTATTATGGACAATTTTCAGCAAATTGCAGCAATTGACTTACAGAAATAACCACTTTTCCATAAACAAGGTCTAAAATCATGTTTGGTTGCACTCCGGATACAATGTTTTAAACATAACTGTTCAAACTAGATGATTAGGGACATTATGGACAATTTTCAGCAAGTTGCAGCAATAGAAATAACCACTTTTCCATAAACAAGGTCTAAAATCATGTTTGGTTGCACTCCGGATACAATGTTTTAAACATAACTGTTCAAACTAGATGATTAGGGACATTATTATGGACAATTTTCAGCAAATTGCAGCAATTGACCTACAGAAATAACCACTTTTCCATAAACAAGGTCTAAAATCATATTTGGTTGCACTCCGGATACAATGTTTTAAACATAACTGTTCAAACTAGATGATTAGGGACATTATTATGGACAATTTTCAGCAAATTGCAGCAATTGAACTGCAGAAATAACCACTTTTCCATAAACAAGGTCTAAATCATGTTTGGTTGCACTCCGGATACAATGTTTTAAACATAACTGTTCAAACTAGATGATTAGGGACATTATGGACAATTTTCAGCAAGTTGCAGCAATAGAAATAACCACTTTTCCATAAACAAGGTCTAAAATCATGTTTGGTTGCACTCCGGATACAATGTTTTAAACATAACTGTTCAAACTAGATGATTAGGGACATTATTATGGACAATTTTCAGCAAATTGCAGCAATTGAACTACAGAAATAACCACTTTTCCATAAACAAGGTCTAAAATCATGTTTGGTTGCACTCCGGATACAATGTTTTAAACATAACTGTTCAAACTAGATGATTAGGGACATTATTATGGACAATTTTCAGCAAATTGCAGCAATTGACTTACAGAAATAACCACTTTTCCATAAACAAGGTCTAAAATCATGTTTGGTTGCACTCCGGATACAATGTTTTAAACATAACTGTTCAAACTAGATGATTAGGGACATTATTATGGACAATTTTCAGCAAATTGCAGCAATTGACTTACAGAAATAACCACTTTTCCATAAACAAGGTCTAAAATCATGTTTGGTTGCACTCCGGATACAATGTTTTAAACATAACTGTTCAAACTAGATGATTAGGGACATTATGGACAATTTTCAGCAAGTTGCAGCAATAGAAATAACCACTTTTCCATAAACAAGGTCTAAAATCATGTTTGGTTGCACTCCGGATACAATGTTTTAAACTTAACTGTTCAAACTAGATGATTAGGGACATTATTATGGACAATTTTCAGCAAATTGCAGCAATTGACCTACAGAAACAACCACTTTTCCAAAAACAAGGTCTAAAATCATGTTTGGTTGAACTCCGGATACAATGTTTTAAACATAACTGTTCAAACTAGATGATTAGGGACATTATGGACAATTTTCAGCAAGTTGCAGCAATAGAAATAACCACTTTTCCATAAACAAGGTCTAAATCATGTTTGGTTGCACTCCGGATACAATGTTTTAAACATAACTGTTCAAACTAGATGATTAGGGACATTATTATGGACAATTTTCAGCAAATTGCAGCAATTGAACTACAGAAATAACCACTTTTTCATAAACAAGGTCTAAATCATGTTTGGTTGCACTCCGGATACAATGTTTTAAACATAACTGTTCAAACTAGATGATTAGGGACATTATTATGGACAATTTTCAAGCAAATTGCAGCAATTGAACTACAGAAATAACCACTTTTCCATAAACAAGGTCTAAATCAAGTTTGGTTGCACTCCGGATACAATGTTTTAAACAAAACTGTTCAAACTAGATGATTAGGGACATTATTATGGACAATTTTCAGCAAATTGCAGCAATTGAACTGCAGAAATAACCACTTTTTCATAAACAAGGTCTAAATCATGTTTGGTTGCACTCCGGATACAATGTTTTAAACATAACTGTTCAAACTAGATGATTAGGGACATTATTATGGACAATTTTCAGCAAATTGCAGCAATTGACCTACAGAAATAACCACTTTTCCATAAACAAGGTCTAAATCATGTTTGGTTGCACTCCGGATACAATGTTTTAAACATAACTGTTCAAACTAGATGATTAGGGACATTATTATGGACAATTTTCAAGCAAATTGCAGCAATTGAACTACAGAAATAACCACTTTTCCATAAACAAGGTCTAAATCATGTTTGGTTGCACTCCGGATACAATGTTTTAAACATAACTGTTCAAACTAGATGATTAGGGACATTATTATGGACAATTTTCAGCAAATTGCAGCAATTGACTTACAGAAATAACCACTTTTCCATAAACAAGGTCTAAAATCATGTTTGGTTGCACTCCGGATACAATGTTTTAAACATAACTGTTCAAACTAGATGATTAGGGACATTATGGACAATTTTCAGCAAGTTGCAGCAATAGAAATAACCACTTTTCCATAAACAAGGTCTAAAATCATGTTTGGTTGCACTCCGGATACAATGTTTTAAACTTAACTGTTCAAACTAGATGATTAGGGACATTATTATGGACAATTTTCAGCAAATTGCAGCAATTGACCTACAGAAACAACCACTTTTCCAAAAACAAGGTCTAAAATCATGTTTGGTTGAACTCCGGATACAATGTTTTAAACATAACTGTTCAAACTAGATGATTAGGGACATTATGGACAATTTTCAGCAAGTTGCAGCAATAGAAATAACCACTTTTCCATAAACAAGGTCTAAATCATGTTTGGTTGCACTCCGGATACAATGTTTTAAACATAACTGTTCAAACTAGATGATTAGGGACATTATTATGGACAATTTTCAGCAAATTGCAGCAATTGAACTACAGAAATAACCACTTTTTCATAAACAAGGTCTAAATCATGTTTGGTTGCACTCCGGATACAATGTTTTAAACATAACTGTTCAAACTAGATGATTAGGGACATTATTATGGACAATTTTCAAGCAAATTGCAGCAATTGAACTACAGAAATAACCACTTTTCCATAAACAAGGTCTAAATCAAGTTTGGTTGCACTCCGGATACAATGTTTTAAACAAAACTGTTCAAACTAGATGATTAGGGACATTATTATGGACAATTTTCAGCAAATTGCAGCAATTGAACTGCAGAAATAACCACTTTTTCATAAACAAGGTCTAAATCATGTTTGGTTGCACTCCGGATACAATGTTTTAAACATAACTGTTCAAACTAGATGATTAGGGACATTATTATGGACAATTTTCAGCAAATTGCAGCAATTGACCTACAGAAATAACCACTTTTCCATAAACAAGGTCTAAATCATGTTTGGTTGCACTCCGGATACAATGTTTTAAACATAACTGTTCAAACTAGATGATTAGGGACATTATTATGGACAATTTTCAGCAAATTGCAGCAATTGACCTACAGAAATAACCACTTTTCCATAAACAAGGTCTAAAATCATATTTGGTTGCACTCCGGATACATTGTTTTAAACATAACTGTTCAAACTAGATGATTAGGGACATTATTATGGACAATTTTCAAGCAAATTGCAGCAATTGAACTACAGAAATAACCACTTTTCCATAAACAAGGTCTAAATCCTGTTTGGTTGCACTCCGGATACAATGTTTTAAACATAACTGTTCAAACTAGATGATTAGGGACATTATTATGGACAATTTTCAGCAAATTGCAGCAATTGAAATAACCACTTTTCCATAAACAAGGTCTAAATCATGTTTGGTTGCACTCCGGATACAATGTTTTAAACATAACTGTTCAAACTAGATGATTAGGGACATTATTATGGACAATTTTCAGCAAATTGCAGCAATTGACCAACAGAAATAACCACTTTTCCATAAACAAGGTCTAAATCATGTTTGGTTGCACTCCGGATACAATGTTTTAAACATAACTGTTCAAACTAGATGATTAGGGACATTATTATGGACAATTTTCAAGCAAATTGCAGCAATTGAACTACAGAAATAACCACTTTTCCATAAACAAGGTCTAAATCAAGTTTGGTTGCACTCCGGATACAATGTTTTAAACATAACTGTTCAAACTAGATGATTAGGGACATTATTATGGACAATTTTCAAGCAAATTGCAGCAATTGAACTACAGAAATAACCACTTTTCCATAAACAAGGTCTAAATCATGTTTGGTTGCACTCCGGATACAATGTTTTAAACATAACTGTTCAAACTAGATGATTAGGGACATTATTATGGACAATTTTCAGCAAATTGCAGCAATTGAACTACAGAAATAACCACTTTTTCATAAACAAGGTCTAAATCATGTTTGGTTGCACTCCGGATACAATGTTTTAAACATAACTGTTCAAACTAGATGATTAGGGACATTATTATGGACAATTTTCAAGCAAATTGCAGCAATTGAACTGCAGAAATAACCACTTTTTCATAAACAAGGTCTAAATCATGTTTGGTTGCACTCCGGATACAATGTTTTAAACATAACTGTTCAAACTAGATGATTAGGGACATTATTATGGACAATTTTCAAGCAAATTGCAGCAATTGAACTACAGAAATAACCACTTTTCCATAAACAAGGTCTAAATCATGTTTGGTTGCACTCCGGATACAATGTTTTAAACATAACTGTTCAAACTAGATGATTAGGGACATTATTATGGACAATTTTCAGCAAATTGCAGCAATTGAAATAACCACTTTTCCATAAACAAGGTCTAAATAATGTTTGGTTGCACTCCGGATACAATGTTTTAAACATAACTGTTCAAACTAGATGATTAGGGACATTATTATGGACAATTTTCAGCAAATTGCAGCAATTGAACTACAGAAATAACCACTTTTCCATAAACAAGGTCTAAATCATGTTTGGTTGCACTCCGGATACAATGTTTTAAACTTAACTGTTCAAACTAGATGATTAGGGACATTATTATGGACAATTTTCAGCAAATTGCAGCAATTGACCTACAGAAATAACCACTTTTCCATAAACAAGGTCTAAAATCATATTTGGTTGCACTCCGAATACATTGTTTTAAACATAACTGTTCAAACTAGATGATTAGGGACATTATTATGGACAATTTTCAAGCAAATTGCAGCAATTGAACTACAGAAATAACCACTTTTCCATAAACAAGGTCTAAATCCTGTTTGGTTGCACTCCGGATACAATGTTTTAAACATAACTGTTCAAACTAGATGATTAGGGACATTATTATGGACAATTTTCAGCAAATTGCAGCAATTGAAATAACCACTTTTCCATAAACAAGGTCTAAATCATGTTTGGTTGCACTCCGGATACAATGTTTTAAACATAACTGTTCAAACTAGATGATTAGGGACATTATTATGGACAATTTTCAGCAAATTGCAGCAATTGACCAACAGAAATAACCACTTTTCCATAAACAAGGTCTAAATCATGTTTGGTTGCACTCCGGATACAATGTTTTAAACATAACTGTTCAAACTAGATGATTAGGGACATTATTATGGACAATTTTCAAGCAAATTGCAGCAATTGAACTACAGAAATAACCACTTTTCCATAAACAAGGTCTAAATCAAGTTTGGTTGCACTCCGGATACAATGTTTTAAACATAACTGTTCAAACTAGATGATTAGGGACATTATTATGGACAATTTTCAAGCAAATTGCAGCAATTGAACTACAGAAATAACCACTTTTCCATAAACAAGGTCTAAATCATGTTTGGTTGCACTCCGGATACAATGTTTTAAACATAACTGTTCAAACTAGATGATTAGGGACATTATTATGGACAATTTTCAGCAAATTGCAGCAATTGAAATAACCACTTTTCCATAAACAAGGTCTAAATAATGTTTGGATGCACTCCGGATACAATGTTTTAAACATAACTGTTCAAACTAGATGATTAGGGACATTATTATGGACAATTTTCAGCAAATTGCAGCAATTGACCTACAGAAATAACCACTTTTCCATAAACAAGGTCTAAATCATGTTTGGTTGCACTCCGGATACATTGTTTGAAACATAACTGTTCAAACTAGATGATTAGGGACATTATTATGGACAATTTTCAAGCAAATTGCAGCAATTGAACTACAGAAATAACCACTTTTCCATAAACAAGGTCTAAATCATGTTTGGTTGCACTCCGGATACAATGTTTTAAACATAACTGTTCAAACTAGATGATTAGGGACATTATTATGGACAATTTTCAGCAAATTGCAGCAATTGAAATAACCACTTTTCCATAAACAAGGTCTAAATCATGTTTGGTTGCACTCCGGATACAATGTTTTAAACATAACTGTTCAAACTAGATGATTAGGGACATTATTATGGACAATTTTCAGCAAATTGCAGCAATTGAACTACAGAAATAACCACTTTTCCATAAACAAGGTCTAAATCATGTTTGGTTGCACTCCGGATACAATGTTTTAAACATAACTGTTCAAACTAGATGATTAGGGACATTATTATGGACAATTTTCAGCAAATTGCAGCAATTGACCAACAGAAATAACAACTTTTCCATAAACAAGGTCTAAAATCATGTTTGGTTGCACTCCGGATACAATGTTTTAAACATAACTGTTCAAACTAGATGATTAGGGACATTATGGACAATTTTCAGCAAGTTGCAGCAATAGAAATAACCACTTTTCCATAAACAAGGTCTAAATCATGTTTGGTTGCACTCCGGATACAATGTTTTAAACATAACTGTTCAAACTAGATGATTAGGGACATTATTATGGACAATTTTCAGCAAATTGCAGCAATTGAACTACAGAAATAACCACTTTTTCATAAACAAGGTCTAAATCATGTTTGGTTGCACTCCGGATACAATGTTTTAAACATAACTGTTCAAACTAGATGATTAGGGACATTATGGACAATTTTCAGCAAGTTGCAGCAATAGAAATAACCACTTTTCCATAAACAAGGTCTAAATCATGTTTGGTTGCACTCCGGATACAATGTTTTAAACATAACTGTTCAAACTAGATGATTAGGGACATTATTATGGACAATTTTCAGCAAATTGCAGCAATTGAACTACAGAAATAACCACTTTTTCATAAACAAGGTCTAAATCATGTTTGGTTGCACTCCGGATACAATGTTTTAAACATAACTGTTCAAACTAGATGATTAGGGACATTATTATGGACAATTTTCAAGCAAATTGCAGCAATTGAACTACAGAAATAACCACTTTTCCATAAACAAGGTCTAAATCAAGTTTGGTTGCAATCCGGATACAATGTTTTAAACATAACTGTTCAAACTAGATGATTAGGGACATCATTATGGACAATTTTCAGCAAATTGCAGCAATTGACCTACAGAAATAACCACTTTTCCATAAACAAGGTCTAAATCATGTTTGGTTGCACTCCGGATACAATGTTTTAAACATAACTGTTCAAACTAGATGATTAGGGACATTATTATGGACAATTTTCAAGCAAATTGCAGCAATTGAACTACAGAAATAACCACTTTTCCATAAACAAGGTCTAAATCATGTTTGGTTGCACTCCGGATACAATGTTTTAAACATAACTGTTCAAACTAGATGATTAGGGACATTATTATGGACAATTTTCAGCAAATTGCAGCAATTGAAATAACCACTTTTCCATAAACAAGGTCTAAATAATGTTTGGTTGCACTCCGGATACAATGTTTTAAACATAACTGTTCAAACTAGATGATTAGGGACATTATTATGGACAATTTTCAAGCAAATTGCAGCAATTGAACTACAGAAATAACCACTTTTCCATAAACAAGGTCTAAATCACGTTTGGTTGCACTCCGGATACAATGTTTTAAACATAACTGTTCAAACTAGATGATTAGGGACATTATTATGGACAATTTTCAGCAAATTGCAGCAATTGAAATAACCACTTTTCCATAAACAAGGTCTAAATAATGTTTGGTTGCACTCCGGATACAATGTTTTAAACATAACTGTTCAAACTAGATGATTAGGGACATTATTATGGACAATTTTCAGCAAATTGCAGCAATTGAACTACAGAAATAACCACTTTTCCATAAACAAGGTCTAAATCATGTTTGGTTGCACTCCGGATACAATGTTTTAAACTTAGCTGTTCAAACTAGATGATTAGGGACATTATTATGGACAATTTTCAGCAAATTGCAGCAATTGACCTACAGAAATAACCACTTTTCCATAAACAAGGTCTAAATCATGTTTGGTTGCACTCCGGATACATTGTTTTAAACATAACTGTTCAAACTAGATGATTAGGGACATTATTATGGACAATTTTCAAGCAAATTGCAGCAATTGAACTACAGAAATAACCACTTTTCCATAAACAAGGTCTAAATCATGTTTGGTTGCACTCCGGATACAATGTTTTAAACTTAACTGTTCAAACTAGATGATTAGGGACATTATTATGGACAATTTTCAGCAAATTGCAGCAATTGACCTACAGAAATAACCACTTTTCCATAAACAAGGTCTAAAATCATATTTGGTTGCACTCCGGATACAATGTTTTAAACATAACTGTTCAAACTAGATGATTAGGGACATTATTATGGACAATTTTCAGCAAATTGCAGCAATTGAACTGCAGAAATAACCACTTTTCCATAAACAAGGTCTAAATCATGTTTGGTTGCACTCCGGATACAATGTTTTAAACATAACTGTTCAAACTAGATGATTAGGGACATTATTATGGACAATTTTCAGCAAATTGCAGCAATTGACCTACAGAAACAACCACTTTTCCAAAAACAAGGTCTAAAATCATGTTTGGTTGCACTCCGGATACAATGTTTTAAACATAACTGTTCAAACTAGATGATTAGGGACATTATGGACAATTTTCAGCAAGTTGCAGCAATAGAAATAACCACTTTTCCATAAACAAGGTCTAAATCATGTTTGGTTGCACTCCGGATACAATGTTTTAAACATAACTGTTCAAACTAGATGATTAGGGACATTATTATGGACAATTTTCAAGCAAATTGCAGCAATTGAACTACAGAAATAACCACTTTTCCATAAACAAGGTCTAAATCAAGTTTGGTTGCACTCCGGATACAATGTTTTAAACATAACTGTTCAAACTAGATGATTAGGGACATTATTATGGACAATTTTCAGCAAATTGCAGCAATTGAAATAACCACTTTTCCATAAACAAGGTCTAAATAATGTTTGGTTGCACTCCGGATACAATGTTTTAAACATAACTGTTCAAACTAGATGATTAGGGACATTATTATGGACAATTTTCAGCAAATTGCAGCAATTGAACTACAGAAATAACCACTTTTCCATAAACAAGGTCTAAATCATGTTTGGTTGCACTCCGGATACAATGTTTTAAACTTAGCTGTTCAAACTAGATGATTAGGGACATTATTATGGACAATTTTCAGCAAATTGCAGCAATTGACCTACAGAAATAACCACTTTTCCATAAACAAGGTCTAAATCATGTTTGGTTGCACTCCGGATACATTGTTTTAAACATAACTGTTCAAACTAGATGATTAGGGACATTATTATGGACAATTTTCAAGCAAATTGCAGGAATTGAACTACAGAAATAACCACTTTTCCATAAACAAGGTCTAAATCATGTTTGGTTGCACTCCGGATACAATGTTTTAAACATAACTGTTCAAACTAGATGATTAGGGACATTATTATGGACAATTTTCAGCAAATTGCAGCAATTGAAATAACCACTTTTCCATAAACAAGGTCTAAATCATGTTTGGTTGCACTCCGGATACAATGTTTTAAACATAACTGTTCAAACTAGATGATTAGGGACATTATTATGGACAATTTTCAGCAAATTGCAGCAATTGAACTACAGAAATAACCACTTTTCCATAAACAAGGTCTAAATCATGTTTGGTTGCACTCCGGATACAATGTTTTAAACATAACTGTTCAAACTAGATGATTAGGGACATTATTATGGACAATTTTCAGCAAATTGCAGCAATTGACCAACAGAAATAACAACTTTTCCATAAACAAGGTCTAAAATCATGTTTGGTTGCACTCCGGATACAATGTTTTAAACATAACTGTTCAAACTAGATGATTAGGGACATTATTATGGACTATTTTCAAGCAAATTGCTGCAATTGAACTAAATAAATAACCACTTTACCATAAACAAGGTCTAAAATCATGTTTGGTTGCACTCCGGATACAATGTTTTAAACATAACTGTTCAAACTAGATGATTAGGGACATTATTATGGACAATTTTCAGCAAATTGCAGCAATTGACCTACAGAAACAACCACTTTTCCAAAAACAAGGTCTAAAATCATGTTTGGTTGCACTCCGGATACAATGTTTTAAACATAACTGTTCAAACTAGATGATTAGGGACATTATTATGGACAATTTTCAGCAAATTGCAGCAATTGACCTACAGAAACAACCACTTTTCCAAAAACAAGGTCTAAAATCATGTTTGGTTGCACTCCGGATACAATGTTTTAAACATAACTGTTCAAACTAGATGATTAGGGACATTATTATGGACAATTTTCAGCAAATTGCAGCAATTGAACTACAGAAATAACCACTTTTTCATAAACAAGGTCTAAATCATGTTTGGTTGCACTCCGGATACAATGTTTTAAACATAACTGTTCAAACTAGATGATTAGGGACATTATTATGGACAATTTTCAAGCAAATTGCAGCAATTGAACTACAGAAATAACCACTTTTTCATAAACAAGGTCTAAATCATGTTTGGTTGCACTCCGGATACAATGTTTTAAACATAACTGTTCAAACTAGATGATTAGGGACATTATTATGGACAATTTTCAGCAAATTGCAGCAATTGACCTACAGAAATAACCACTTTTCCATAAACAAGGTCTAAATCATGTTTGGTTGCACTCCGGATACAATGTTTTAAACATAACTGTTCAAACTAGATGATTAGGGACATTATTATGGACAATTTTCAAGCAAATTGCAGCAATTGAACTACAGAAATAACCACTTTTCAATAAACAAGGTCTAAATCATGTTTGGTTGCACTCCGGATACAATGTTTTAAACATAACTGTTCAAACTAGATGATTAGGGACATTATTATGGACAATTTTCAGCAAATTGCAGCAATTGAAATAACCACTTTTCCATAAACAAGGTCTAAATAATGTTTGGTTGCACTCCGGATACAATGTTTTAAACATAACTGTTCAAACTAGATGATTAGGGACATTATTATGGACAATTTTCAGCAAATTGCAGCAATTGAACTACAGAAATAACCACTTTTCCATAAACAAGGTCTAAATCATGTTTGGTTGCACTCCGGATACAATGTTTTAAACTTAACTGTTCAAACTAGATGATTAGGGACATTATTATGGACAATTTTCAGCAAATTGCAGCAATTGACCTACAGAAATAACCACTTTTCCATAAACAAGGTCTAAAATCATATTTGGTTGCACTCCGGATACAATGTTTTAAACATAACTGTTCAAACTAGATGATTAGGGACATTATTATGGACAATTTTCAGCAAATTGCAGCAATTGAACTGCAGAAATAACCACTTTTCCATAAACAAGGTCTAAATCATGTTTGGTTGCACTCCGGATACAATGTTTTAAACATAACTGTTCAAACTAGATGATTAGGGACATTATTATGGACAATTTTCAGCAAATTTCAGCAATTGAACTACAGAAATAACCACTTTTCCATAAACAAGGTCTAAAATCATGTTTGGTTGCACTCCGGATACAATGTTTTAAACATAACTGTTCAAACTAGATGATTAGGGACATTAGTATGGACAATTTTCAGCAAATTGCAGCAATTGAACTACAGAAATAACCACTTTTCCATAAACAAGGTCTAAAATCATGTTTGGTTGCACTCCGGATACAATGTTTTAAACATAACTGTTCAAACTAGATGATTAGGGACATTATTATGGACAATTTTCAGCAAATTGCAGCAATTGACTTACAGAAATAACCACTTTTCCATAAACAAGGTCTAAAATCATGTTTGGTTGCACTCCGGATACAATGTTTTAAACATAACTGTTCAAACTAGATGATTAGGGACATTATTATGGACAATTTTCAGCAAATTGCAGCAATTGACTTACAGAAATAACCACTTTTCCATAAACAAGGTCTAAAATCATGTTTGGTTGCACTCCGGATACAATGTTTTAAACATAACTGTTCAAACTAGATGATTAGGGACATTATGGACAATTTTCAGCAAGTTGCAGCAATAGAAATAACCACTTTTCCATAAACAAGGTCTAAAATCATGTTTGGTTGCACTCCGGATACAATGTTTTAAACATAACTGTTCAAACTAGATGATTAGGGACATTATTATGGACAATTTTCAGCAAATTGCAGCAATTGACCTACAGAAATAACCACTTTTCCATAAACAAGGTCTAAAATCATATTTGGTTGCACTCCGGATACAATGTTTTAAACATAACTGTTCAAACTAGATGATTAGGGACATTATTATGGACAATTTTCAGCAAATTGCAGCAATTGAACTGCAGAAATAACCACTTTTCCATAAACAAGGTCTAAATCATGTTTGGTTGCACTCCGGATACAATGTTTTAAACATAACTGTTCAAACTAGATGATTAGGGACATTATTATGGACAATTTTCAGCAAATTTCAGCAATTGAACTACAGAAATAACCACTTTTCCATAAACAAGGTCTAAAATCATGTTTGGTTGCACTCCGGATACAATGTTTTAAACATAACTGTTCAAACTAGATGATTAGGGACATTATTATGGACAATTTTCAGCAAATTGCAGCAATTGAACTACAGAAATAACCACTTTTCCATAAACAAGGTCTAAAATCATGTTTGGTTGCACTCCGGATACAATGTTTTAAACATAACTGCTCAAACTAGATGATTAGGGACATTATTATGGACAATTTTCAGCAAATTGCAGCAATTGAACTACAGAAATAACCACTTTTCCATAAACAAGGTCTAAATCATGTTTGGTTGCACTCCGGATACAATGTTTTAAACATAACTGTTCAAACTAGATGATTAGGGACATTATTATGGACAATTTTCAAGCAAATTGCAGCAATTGAACTACAGAAATAACCACTTTTCCATAAACAAGGTCTAAATCATGTTTGGTTGCACTCCGGATACAATGTTTTAAACATAACTGTTCAAACTAGATGATTAGGGACATTATTATGGACAATTTTCAGCAAATTGCAGCAATTGAAATAACCACTTTTCCATAAACAAGGTCTAAATAATGTTTGGTTGCACTCCGGATACAATGTTTTAAACATAACTGTTCAAACTAGATGATTAGGGACATTATTATGGACAATTTTCAGCAAATTGCAGCAATTGAACTACAGAAATAACCACTTTTCCATAAACAAGGTCTAAATCATGTTTGGTTGCACTCCGGATACAATGTTTTAAACTTAACTGTTCAAACTAGATGATTAGGGACATTATTATGGACAATTTTCAGCAAATTGCAGCAATTGACCTACAGAAATAACCACTTTTCCATAAACAAGGTCTAAAATCATATTTGGTTGCACTCCGGATACAATGTTTTAAACATAACTGTTCAAACTAGATGATTAGGGACATTATTATGGACAATTTTCAGCAAATTGCAGCAATTGAACTGCAGAAATAACCACTTTTCCATAAACAAGGTCTAAATCATGTTTGGTTGCACTCCGGATACAATGTTTTTGTTACGGTGAGTGAATGAGGACCCAAAAGCGAACTAACTTAAACAGAGCTTCTTTAATAACCAAACTGTGGTAGGCTCAGATAGACCGGCAGATTCCGACAGGACAGGACAAGGTTACAGCAAACATGACGATAGTCTGGCTCAGGCATGAAACACAACAAACAAGAATCCGACAAGGACAGGAACAAAAACAGAGAGAGATATAGGGGACTAATCAGAGGGAAAAGGGGAACAGGTGGGAGAAGGGGTGACGAGGTAGTCAAGAGGAGACAAGGAACAGCTGGGGGAAAGCGGGGGGAGAAAAGGTAACCTAATACGACCAGCAGAGGGAGACAGGGTGAAAGGAAAGGACAGAAAGACACAACATGACAATACATGACAGTACCCCCCCACTCACCGAGCGCCTCCTGGCGCACTCGAGGAGGAAACCTGGCGGCAACGGAGGAAATCCTCGATCAGCGCACGGTCCAGCACGTCCCGAGAGGGAACCCAACTCCTCTCCTCAGGACCGTACCCCTTCCAATCAACGAGGTACTGGTGACCACGGCCCCGAGGACGCATGTCCAAAATCCTGCGGACCCTGTAGATGGGTGCGCCCTCGACAAGGATGGGGGGGGGGGGGGGAAGACGAGCGGGGGCGCGAAGAACGGGCTTAATACAGGAGACATGGAAGACCGGGTGGACGCGACGAAGGTATCGCGGAAGAAGAAGTCGAACTGCGACAGGATTAATGACCCGAGAAATACGGAACGGACCAATGAACCGCGGGGTCAACTTGCGAGAAGCCGTCTTAAGGGGAAGGTTCTGAGTGGAGAGCCAAACTCTCTGACCGCGACAATATCTAGGACTCTTAGTTCTACGCTTATTAGCAGCCCTCACAGTCTGCGTCCTATAACGGCAAAGTGCAGACCTGACCCTCTTCCAGGTGCGCTCGCAACGTTGGACAAAAGCCTGAGCGGAGGGGACGCTGGACTCGGCGAACTGAGATGAGAACAGCGGAGGCTGGTACCCGAGGCTACTCTGAAAGGGAGATAGCCCGGTCGCAGACGAAGGAAGCGAGTTGTGGGCGTATTCTGCCCAGGGGAGCTGTTCTGACCAAGACGCATGGTTGCGAAAAGAAAGACTGCGTAAGATGCGACCAATAGTCTGATTGGCCCGTTCTGCTTGACCGTTAGACTGGGGGTGAAAGCCGGAAGAGAGACTGACGGAAGCCCCAATCAAACGGCAAAACTCCCTCCAAAATTGAGACGTGAATTGCGGACCTCTGTCCGAAACGACGTCTGACGGAAGGCCATGAATTCTGAAAACATTCTCGATGATGATTTGTGCCGTCTCTTTAGCAGAAGGAAGCTTAGCAAGGGGAATGAAATGAGCCGCCTTAGAGAACCTATCGACAACCGTAAGAATAACAGTCTTCCCCGCTGACGAAGGCAGTCCGGTGACAAAATCTAAGGCGATGTGAGACCACGGTCGAGAGGGAATGGGAAGCGGCCTGAGACGGCCGGCAGGAGGGGAGTTACCGGACTTAGTCTGCGCGCAGACCGAACAAGCAGCCACGAAACGACGCGTGTCATGCTCCCGGGTGGGCCACCAAAAACGCTGGCGAATGGAAGCAAGCGTACCCCGAACGCCAGGGTGGCCGGCTAACTTGGCAGAGTGAGCCCACTGAAGAACGGCCAGACGAGTAGGAACGGGAACGAAAAGAAGGTTCCTAGGACAAGCGCTCGGCGACGGAGTGTGAGTGAGCGCTTGCTTTACCTGCCTCTCAATTCCCCAGACAGTCAACCCGACAACACGCCCCTCAGGGAGAATCCCCTCGGGGTCAGTGGAGGCTACCATCCAGGGCGAACAAGGCCGTGGACTCCCTTAACTGTCTGAGAGGAATGTCATGTTCCCGAGCCCAGGTCTCGTCCATAAAACAGCCCTCCGCCCCAGAGTCTATTAAGGCACTGCAGGAAGCTGACGAACCGGTCCAGCGTAGATGGACCGACAAGGTAGTGCAGGATCTTGAAGGAGAGACAGGAGTAGTAGCGCTCACCAGTAGCCCTCCGCTTACTGATGAGCTCTGGCTTTTACTGGACATGAAGTGACAAAATGACCAGCAGAACCGCAATAGAGACAGAGGCGGTTGGTGATTCTCCGTTCCCTCTCCTTAGTCGAGATGCGGATACCTCCCAGCTGCATAGGCTCAGCTCCCGAGCCGGCAGAGGAAGATGGTAGTGATGCGGAGAGGGGGGCAACGGAGAAAGCGAGCTCCTTTCCACGAGCTCGGTGACGAAGATCAACCCGTCGCTCAATGCGAATAGCGAGTTCAATCAGGGAATCCACGCTGGAAGGGACCTCCCGGGAGAGAATCTCATCCTTTACCTCTGCGCGGAGACCCTCCAGAAAACGAGCGAGCAAAGCCGGCTCGTTCCAGCCACTGGAGGCAGCAAGAGTGCGAAACTCAATAGAGTAGTCTGTTATGGATCGATTACCTTGACATAGGGAAGACAGGGCCCTGGAAGCCTCCTCCCCAAAAACAGATCGATCAAAAACCCGTATCATCTCCTCCTTAAAGTCCTGATACTGGTTAGTACACTCAGCCCTTGCCTCCCAGATTGCCGTGCCCCACTCACGAGCCCGTCCAATAAGGAGAGATATGACGTAGGCGACACGAGCAGTGCTCCTGGAGTAAGTGTTGGGCTGGAGAGAAAACACAATATCACACTGGGTGAGGAACGAGCGGCATTCAGTGGGCTCCCCAGAGTAACACGGCGGGTTATTGATTCTGGGCTCCGGAGATTCGAAAGCCCTGGAAGTGGCCGGTGGATCGAGGCGGAGATGGTGAACCTGTTCTGTGAGGTTGGAGACTTGGGTGGCCAGGGTCTCAACGGCATGTCGAGCAGCAGACAATTCCTGCTCGTGTCTGCCTAGCATCACTCCCTGGATCTCGACGGCTGAGTGGAGAGGATCCGAAGTCGCTGGGTCCATTCTTGGTCGGATTCTTCTGTTACGGTGAGTGAATGAGGACCCAAAAGCGAACTAACTTAAACAGAGCTTCTTTAATAACCAAACTGTGGTAGGCTCAGATAGACCGGCAGATTCCGACAGGACAGGACAAGGTTACAGCAAACATGACGATAGTCTGGCTCAGGCATGAAACACAACAAACAAGAATCCGACAAGGACAGGAACAAAAACAGAGAGAGATATAGGGGACTAATCAGAGGGAAAAGGGGAACAGGTGGGAGAAGGGGTGACGAGGTAGTCAAGAGGAGACAAGGAACAGCTGGGGGAAAGCGGGGGGAGAAAAGGTAACCTAATACGACCAGCAGAGGGAGACAGGGTGAAAGGAAAGGACAGAAAGACACAACATGACAATACATGACAGTTTTAAACATAACTGTTCAAACTAGATGATTAGGGACATTATTATGGACAATTTTCAGCAAATTTCAGCAATTGAACTACAGAAATAACCACTTTTCCATAAACATGGTCTAAAATCATGTTTGGTTGCACTCCGGATACAATGTTTTAAACATAACTGTTCAAACTAGATGATTAGGGACATTATTATGGACAATTTTCAGCAAATTGCAGCAATTGAACTACAGAAATAACCACTTTTCCATAAACAAGGTCTAAAATCATGTTTGGTTGCACTCCGGATACAATGTTTTAAACATAACTGTTCAAACTAGATGATTAGGGACATTATTATGGACAATTTTCAGCAAATTGCAGCAATTGACTTACAGAAATAACCACTTTTCCATAAACAAGGTCTAAAATCATGTTTGGTTGCACTCCGGATACAATGTTTTAAACATAACTGTTCAAACTAGATGATTAGGGACATTATTATTGTCATGTATTGTCATGTTGTGTCTTTCTGTCCTTTCCTTTCACCCTGTCTCCCTCTGCTGGTCGTACTAGGTTACCGTTTCTGTCCCTCTTTCCCCCAGCTGTTCCTTGTCTTCTCTGACTACCTCATTCACCCCTTTTCCCACCTGTTATCTTTTTCCCTCTGATTAGGTCCCTATATCTCTCTCTGTTTCTGCTCCTGTCTTTGTCGGATTCTTGTTTGTGTTGTTCATGCCTGAACCAGACTATCGTCGTGTTTGCTGCAACCTTGTCCTGTCCTGTCGGAACCTGCCGGTCCATCTGAGCCTACGTTTTGTTTTGTTATTAAAGAAGCTCTGTTTACGTTAATTCGCTTTTGGGTCCTCATTCACGCACCGTAACAATTATGGACAATTTTCAGCAAATTGCAGCAATTGACTTACAGAAATAACCACTTTTCCATAAACAAGGTCTAAAATCATGTTTGGTTGCACTCCGGATACAATGTTTTAAACAACTGTTCAAACTAGATGATTAGGGACATTATGGACAATTTTCAGCAAGTTGCAGCAATAGAAATAACCACTTTTCCATAAACAAGGTCTAAAATCATGTTTGGTTGCACTCCGGATACAATGTTTTAAACATAACTGTTCAAACTAGATGATTAGGGACATTATTATGGACAATTTTCAGCAAATTGCAGCAATTGACCTACAGAAATAACCACTTTTCCATAAACAAGGTCTAAAATCATATTTGGTTGCACTCCGGATACAATGTTTTAAACATAACTGTTCAAACTAGATGATTAGGGACATTATTATGGACAATTTTCAGCAAATTGCAGCAATTGACTTACAGAAATAACCACTTTTCCATAAACAAGGTCTAAAATCATGTTTGGTTGCACTCCGGATACAATGTTTTAAACATAACTGTTCAAACTAGATGATTAGGGACATTATGGACAATTTTCAGCAAGTTGCAGCAATAGAAATAACCACTTTTCCATAAACAAGGTCTAAAATCATGTTTGGTTGCACTCCGGATACAATGTTTTAAACATAACTGTTCAAACTAGATGATTAGGGACATTATTATGGACAATTTTCAGCAAATTGCAGCAATTGACCTACAGAAATAACCACTTTTCCATAAACAAGGTCTAAAATCATATTTGGTTGCACTCCGGATACAATGTTTTAAACATAACTGTTCAAACTAGATGATTAGGGACATTATTATGGACAATTTTCAGCAAATTTCAGCAATTGAACTACAGAAATAACCACTTTTCCATAAACAAGGTCTAAAATCATGTTTGGTTGCACTCCGGATACAATGTTTTAAACAACTGATCAAACTAGATGATTAGGGACATTATGGACAATTTTCAGCAAGTTGCAGCAATAGAAATAACCACTTTTCCATAAACAAGGTCTAAAATCATGTTTGGTTGCACTCCGGATACAATGTTTTAAACATAACTGTTCAAACTAGATGATTAGGGACATTATTATGGACAATTTTCAGCAAATTGCAGCAATTGACCTACAGAAATAACCACTTTTCCATAAACAAGGTCTAAAATCATATTTGGTTGCACTCCGGATACAATGTTTTAAACATAACTGTTCAAACTAGATGATTAGGGACATTATTATGGACAATTTTCAGCAAATTGCAGCAATTGAACTGCAGAAATAACCACTTTTCCATAAACAAGGTCTAAATCATGTTTGGTTGCACTCCGGATACAATGTTTTAAACATAACTATTCAAACTAGATGATTAGGGACATTATTATGGACAATTTTCAGCAAATTTCAGCAATTGAACTACAGAAATAACCACTTTTCCATAAACAAGGTCTAAAATCATGTTTGGTTGCACTCCGGATACAATGTTTTAAACATAACTGTTCAAACTAGATGATTAGGGACATTATTATGGACAATTTTCAGCAAATTGCAGCAATTGAACTACAGAAATAACCACTTTTCCATAAACAAGGTCTAAAATCATGTTTGGTTGCACTCCGGATACAATGTTTTAAACATAACTGTTCAAACTAGATGATTAGGGACATTATTATGGACAATTTTCAGCAAATTGCAGCAATTGAACTACAGAAATAACCACTTTTCCATAAACAAGGTCTAAAATCATGTTTGGTTGCACTCCGGATACAATGTTTTAAACATAACTGTTCAAACTAGATGATTAGGGACATTATTATGGACAATTTTCAGCAAATTGCAGCAATTGACTTACAGAAATAACCACTTTTCCATAAACAAGGTCTAAAATCATGTTTGGTTGCACTCCGGATACAATGTTTTAAACATAACTGTTCAAACTAGATGATTAGGGACATTATTATGGACAATTTTCAGCAAATTGCAGCAATTGACTTACAGAAATAACCACTTTTCCATAAACAAGGTCTAAAATCATGTTTGGTTGCACTCCGGATACAATGTTTTAAACATAACTGTTCAAACTAGATGATTAGGGACATTATGGACAATTTTCAGCAAGTTGCAGCAATAGAAATAACCACTTTTCCATAAACAAGGTCTAAAATCATGTTTGGTTGCACTCCGGATACAATGTTTTAAACATAACTGTTCAAACTAGATGATTAGGGACATTATTATGGACAATTTTCAGCAAATTGCAGCAATTGACCTACAGAAATAACCACTTTTCCATAAACAAGGTCTAAAATCATATTTGGTTGCACTCCGGATACAATGTTTTAAACATAACTGTTCAAACTAGATGATTAGGGACATTATTATGGACAATTTTCAGCAAATTGCAGCAATTGACTTACAGAAATAACCACTTTTCCATAAACAAGGTCTAAAATCATGTTTGGTTGCACTCCGGATACAATGTTTTAAACATAACTGTTCAAACTAGATGATTAGGGACATTATGGACAATTTTCAGCAAGTTGCAGCAATAGAAATAACCACTTTTCCATAAACAAGGTCTAAAATCATGTTTGGTTGCACTCCGGATACAATGTTTTAAACATAACTGTTCAAACTAGATGATTAGGGACATTATTATGGACAATTTTCAGCAAATTGCAGCAATTGACCTACAGAAATAACCACTTTTCCATAAACAAGGTCTAAAATCATATTTGGTTGCACTCCGGATACAATGTTTTAAACATAACTGTTCAAACTAGATGATTAGGGACATTATTATGGACAATTTTCAGCAAATTTCAGCAATTGAACTACAGAAATAACCACTTTTCCATAAACAAGGTCTAAAATCATGTTTGGTTGCACTCCGGATACAATGTTTTAAACAACTGATCAAACTAGATGATTAGGGACATTATGGACAATTTTCAGCAAGTTGCAGCAATAGAAATAACCACTTTTCCATAAACAAGGTCTAAAATCATGTTTGGTTGCACTCCGGATACAATGTTTTAAACATAACTGTTCAAACTAGATGATTAGGGACATTATTATGGACAATTTTCAGCAAATTGCAGCAATTGACCTACAGAAATAACCACTTTTCCATAAACAAGGTCTAAAATCATATTTGGTTGCACTCCGGATACAATGTTTTAAACATAACTGTTCAAACTAGATGATTAGGGACATTATTATGGACAATTTTCAGCAAATTGCAGCAATTGAACTGCAGAAATAACCACTTTTCCATAAACAAGGTCTAAATCATGTTTGGTTGCACTCCGGATACAATGTTTTAAACATAACTATTCAAACTAGATGATTAGGGACATTATTATGGACAATTTTCAGCAAATTTCAGCAATTGAACTACAGAAATAACCACTTTTCCATAAACAAGGTCTAAAATCATGTTTGGTTGCACTCCGGATACAATGTTTTAAACATAACTGTTCAAACTAGATGATTAGGGACATTATTATGGACAATTTTCAGCAAATTGCAGCAATTGAACTACAGAAATAACCACTTTTCCATAAACAAGGTCTAAAATCATGTTTGGTTGCACTCCGGATACAATGTTTTAAACATAACTGTTCAAACTAGATGATTAGGGACATTATTATGGACAATTTTCAGCAAATTGCAGCAATTGAACTACAGAAATAACCACTTTTCCATAAACAAGGTCTAAAATCATGTTTGGTTGCACTCCGGATACAATGTTTTAAACATAACTGTTCAAACTAGATGATTAGGGACATTATTATGGACAATTTTCAGCAAATTGCAGCAATTGACTTACAGAAATAACCACTTTTCCATAAACAAGGTCTAAAATCATGTTTGGTTGCACTCCGGATACAATGTTTTAAACATAACTGTTCAAACTAGATGATTAGGGACATTATTATGGACAATTTTCAGCAAATTGCAGCAATTGACTTACAGAAATAACCACTTTTCCATAAACAAGGTCTAAAATCATGTTTGGTTGCACTCCGGATACAATGTTTTAAACATAACTGTTCAAACTAGATGATTAGGGACATTATGGACAATTTTCAGCAAGTTGCAGCAATAGAAATAACCACTTTTCCATAAACAAGGTCTAAAATCATGTTTGGTTGCACTCCGGATACAATGTTTTAAACATAACTGTTCAAACTAGATGATTAGGGACATTATTATGGACAATTTTCAGCAAATTGCAGCAATTGACCTACAGAAATAACCACTTTTCCATAAACAAGGTCTAAAATCATATTTGGTTGCACTCCGGATACAATGTTTTAAACATAACTGTTCAAACTAGATGATTAGGGACATTATTATGGACAATTTTCAGCAAATTTCAGCAACTGAACTACAGAAATAACCACTTTTCCATAAACAAGGTCTAAAATCATGTTTGGTTGCACTCCGGATACAATGTTTTAAACATAACTGTTCAAACTAGATGATTAGGGACATTATTATGGACAATTTTCAGCAAATTGCAGCAATTGACTTACAGAAATAACCACTTTTCCATAAACAAGGTCTAAAATCATGTTTGGTTGCACTCCGGATACAATGTTTTAAACATAACTGTTCAAACTAGATGATTAGGGACATTATTATGGACAATTTTCAGCAAATTGCAGCAATTGACTTACAGAAATAACCACTTTTCCATAAACAAGGTCTAAAATCATGTTTGGTTGCACTCCGGATACAATGTTTTAAACATAACTGTTCAAACTAGATGATTAGGGACATTATGGACAATTTTCAGCAAGTTGCAGCAATAGAAATAACCACTTTTCCATAAACAAGGTCTAAAATCATGTTTGGTTGCACTCCGGATACAATGTTTTAAACATAACTGTTCAAACTAGATGATTAGGGACATTATTATGGACAATTTTCAGCAAATTGCAGCAATTGACCTACAGAAATAACCACTTTTCCATAAAAAAGGTCTAAATCATGTTTGGTTGCACTCCGGATACAATGTTTTAAACATAACTGTTCAAACTAGATGATTAGGGACATTATTATGGACAATTTTCAGCAAATTGCAGCAATTGAAATAACCACTTTTCCATAAACAAGGTCTAAATAATGTTTGGTTGCACTCCGGATACAATGTTTTAAACATAACTGTTCAAACTAGATGATTAGGGACATTATTATGGACAATTTTCAGCAAATTGCAGCAATTGAACTACAGAAATAACCACTTTTCCATAAACAAGGTCTAAATCATGTTTGGTTGCACTCCGGATACAATGTTTTAAACTTAACTGTTCAAACTAGATGATTAGGGACATTATTATGGACAATTTTCAGCAAATTTCAGCAATTGAACTACAGAAATAACCACTTTTCCATAAACAAGGTCTAAAATCATGTTTGGTTGCACTCCGGATACAATGTTTTAAACATAACTGTTCAAACTAGATGATTAGGGACATTATTATGGACAATTTTCAGCAAATTGCAGCAATTGAACTACAGAAATAACCACTTTTCCATAAACAAGGTCTAAAATCATGTTTGGTTGCACTCCGGATACAATGTTTTAAACATAACTGTTCAAACTAGATGATTAGGGACATTATTATGGACAATTTTCAGCAAATTGCAGCAATTGACTTACAGAAATAACCACTTTTCCATAAACAAGGTCTAAAATCATGTTTGGTTGCACTCCGGATACAATGTTTTAAACATAACTGTTCAAACTAGATGATTAGGGACATTATTATGGACAATTTTCAGCAAATTGCAGCAATTCAACTGCAGAAATAACCACTTTTCCATAAACAAGGTCTAAATCATGTTTGGTTGCACTCCGGATACAATGTTTTAAACATAACTGTTCAAACTAGATGATTAGGGACATTATTATGGACAATTTTCAGCAAATTTCAGCAATTGAACTACAGAAATAACCACTTTTCCATAAACAAGGTCTAAAATCATGTTTGGTTGCACTCCGGATACAATGTTTTAAACATAACTGTTCAAACTAGATGATTAGGGACATTATTATGGACAATTTTCAGCAAATTGCAGCAATTGAACTACAGAAATAACCACTTTTCCATAAACAAGGTCTAAAATCATGTTTGGTTGCACTCCGGATACAATGTTTTAAACATAACTGTTCAAACTAGATGATTAGGGACATTATTATGGACAATTTTCAAGCAAATTGCAGCAATTGAACTACAGAAATAACCACTTTTCCATAAACAAGGTCTAAATCAAGTTTGGTTGCACTCCGGATACAATGTTTTAAACATAACTGCTCAAACTAGATGATTAGGGACATTATTATGGACAATTTTCAGCAAATTGCAGCAATTGAACTACAGAAATAACCACTTTTCCATAAACAAGGTCTAAATCATGTTTGGTTGCACTCCGGATACAATGTTTTAAACATAACTGTTCAAACTAGATGATTAGGGACATTATTATGGACAATTTTCAAGCAAATTGCAGCAATTGAACTACAGAAATAACCACTTTTCCATAAACAAGGTCTAAATCATGTTTGGTTGCACTCCGGATACAATGTTTTAAACATAACTGTTCAAACTAGATGATTAGGGACATTATTATGGACAATTTTCAGCAAATTGCAGCAATTGAAATAACCACTTTTCCATAAACAAGGTCTAAATAATGTTTGGTTGCACTCCGGATACAATGTTTTAAACATAACTGTTCAAACTAGATGATTAGGGACATTATTATGGACAATTTTCAGCAAATTGCAGCAATTGAACTACAGAAATAACCACTTTTCCATAAACAAGGTCTAAATCATGTTTGGTTGCACTCCGGATACAATGTTTTAAACTTAACTGTTCAAACTAGATGATTAGGGACATTATTATGGACAATTTTCAGCAAATTTCAGCAATTGAACTACAGAAATAACCACTTTTCCATAAACAAGGTCTAAAATCATGTTTGGTTGCACTCCGGATACAATGTTTTAAACATAACTGTTCAAACTAGATGATTAGGGACATTATTATGGACAATTTTCAGCAAATTGCAGCAATTGAACTACAGAAATAACCACTTTTCCATAAACAAGGTCTAAAATCATGTTTGGTTGCACTCCGGATACAATGTTTTAAACATAACTGTTCAAACTAGATGATTAGGGACATTATTATGGACAATTTTCAGCAAATTGCAGCAATTGACTTACAGAAATAACCACTTTTCCATAAACAAAGTCTAAAATCATGTTTGGTTGCACTCCGGATACAATGTTTTAAACATAACTGTTCAAACTAGATGATTAGGGACATTATTATGGACAATTTTCAGCAAATTGCAGCAATTCAACTGCAGAAATAACCACTTTTCCATAAACAAGGTCTAAATCATGTTTGGTTGCACTCCGGATACAATGTTTTAAACATAACTGTTCAAACTAGATGATTAGGGACATTATTATGGACAATTTTCAGCAAATTTCAGCAATTGAACTACAGAAATAACCACTTTTCCATAAACAAGGTCTAAAATCATGTTTGGTTGCACTCCGGATACAATGTTTTAAACATAACTGTTCAAACTAGATGATTAGGGACATTATTATGGACAATTTTCAGCAAATTGCAGCAATTGAACTACAGAAATAACCACTTTTCCATAAACAAGGTCTAAAATCATGTTTGGTTGCACTCCGGATACAATGTTTTAAACATAACTGTTCAAACTAGATGATTAGGGACATTATTATGGACAATTTTCAAGCAAATTGCAGCAATTGAACTACAGAAATAACCACTTTTCCATAAACAAGGTCTAAATCAAGTTTGGTTGCACTCCGGATACAATGTTTTAAACATAACTGCTCAAACTAGATGATTAGGGACATTATTATGGACAATTTTCAGCAAATTGCAGCAATTGAACTACAGAAATAACCACTTTTCCATAAACAAGGTCTAAATCATGTTTGGTTGCACTCCGGATACAATGTTTTAAACATAACTGTTCAAACTAGATGATTAGGGACATTATTATGGACAATTTTCAAGCAAATTGCAGCAATTGAACTACAGAAATAACCACTTTTCCATAAACAAGGTCTAAATCATGTTTGGTTGCACTCCGGATACAATGTTTTAAACATAACTGTTCAAACTAGATGATTAGGGACATTATTATGGACAATTTTCAGCAATTGAAATAACCACTTTTCCATGAACAAGGTCTAAATAATGTTTGGTTGCACTCCGGATACAATGTTTTAAACATAACTGTTCAAACTAGATGATTAGGGACATTATTATGGACAATTTTCAGCAAATTGCAGCAATTGAACTACAGAAATAACCACTTTTCCATAAACAAGGTCTAAATCATGTTTGGTTGCACTCCGGATACAATGTTTTAAACTTAACTGTTCAAACTAGATGATTAGGGACATTATTATGGACAATTTTCAGCAAATTGCAGCAATTGACCTACAGAAATAACCACTTTTCCATAAACAAGGTCTAAAATCATATTTGGTTGCACTCCGGATACAATGTTTTAAACATAACTGTTCAAACTAGATGATTAGGGACATTATTATGGACAATTTTCAGCAAATTGCAGCAATTGAACTGCAGAAATAACCACTTTTCCATAAACAAGGTCTAAATCATGTTTGGTTGCACTCCGGATACAATGTTTTAAACATAACTGTTCAAACTAGATGATTAGGGACATTATTATGGACAATTTTCAGCAAATTTCAGCAATTGAACTACAGAAATAACCACTTTTCCATAAACAAGGTCTAAAATCATGTTTGGTTGCACTCCGGATACAATGTTTTAAACATAACTGTTCAAACTAGATGATTAGGGACATTATTATGGACAATTTTCAGCAAATTGCAGCAATTGAACTACAGAAATAACCACTTTTCCATAAACAAGGTCTAAAATCATGTTTGGTTGCACTCCGGATACAATGTTTTAAACATAACTGTTCAAACTAGATGATTAGGGACATTATTATGGACAATTTTCAGCAAATTGCAGCAATTGACTTACAGAAATAACCACTTTTCCATAAACAAGGTCTAAAATCATGTTTGGTTGCACTCCGGATACAATGTTTTAAACATAACTGTTCAAACTAGATGATTAGGGACATTATTATGGACAATTTTCAGCAAATTGCAGCAATTGACTTACAGAAATAACCACTTTTCCATAAACAAGGTCTAAAATCATGTTTGGTTGCACTCCGGATACAATGTTTTAAACATAACTGTTCAAACTAGATGATTAGGGACATTATGGACAATTTTCAGCAAGTTGCAGCAATAGAAATAACCACTTTTCCATAAACAAGGTCTAAAATCATGTTTGGTTGCACTCCGGATACAATGTTTTAAACATAACTGTTCAAACTAGATGATTAGGGACATTATTATGGACAATTTTCAGCAAATTGCAGCAATTGACCTACAGAAATAACCACTTTTCCATAAACAAGGTCTAAAATCATGTTTGGTTGCACTCCGGATACAATGTTTTAAACATAACTGTTCAAACTAGATGATTAGGGACATTATTATGGACAATTTTCAGCAAATTTCAGCAATTGAACTACAGAAATAACCACTTTTCCATAAACAAGGTCTAAAATCATGTTTGGTTGCACTCCGGATACAATGTTTTAAACATAACTGTTCAAACTAGATGATTAGGGACATTATTATGGACAATTTTCAGCAAATTGCAGCAATTGAACTACAGAAATAACCACTTTTCCATAAACAAGGTCTAAAATCATGTTTGGTTGCACTCCGGATACAATGTTTTAAACATAACTGTTCAAACTAGATGATTAGGGACATTATTATGGACAATTTTCAGCAAATTGCAGCAATTGACTTACAGAAATAACCACTTTTCCATAAACAAGGTCTAAAATCATGTTTGGTTGCACTCCGGATACAATGTTTTAAACATAACTGTTCAAACTAGATGATTAGGGACATTATTATGGACAATTTTCAGCAAATTGCAGCAATTGACTTACAGAAATAACCACTTTTCCATAAACAAGGTCTAAAATCATGTTTGGTTGCACTCCGGATACAATGTTTTAAACATAACTGTTCAAACTAGATGATTAGGGACATTATGGACAATTTTCAGCAAGTTGCAGCAATAGAAATAACCACTTTTCCATAAACAAGGTCTAAAATCATGTTTGGTTGCACTCCGGATACAATGTTTTAAACATAACTGTTCAAACTAGATGATTAGGGACATTATTATGGACAATTTTCAGCAAATTGCAGCAATTGACCTACAGAAATAACCACTTTTCCATAAACAAGGTCTAAAATCATGTTTGGTTGCACTCCGGATACAATGTTTTAAACATAACTGTTCAAACTAGATGATTAGGGACATTATTATGGACAATTTTCAGCAAATTTCAGCAATTGAACTACAGAAATAACCACTTTTCCATAAACAAGGTCTAAAATCATGTTTGGTTGCACTCCGGATACAATGTTTTAAACATAACTGTTCAAACTAGATGATTAGGGACATTATTATGGACAATTTTCAGCAAATTGCAGCAATTGACTTACAGAAATAACCACTTTTCCATAAACAAGGTCTAAAATCATGTTTGGTTGCACTCCGGATACAATGTTTTAAACATAACTGTTCAAACTAGATGATTAGGGACATTATGGACAATTTTCAGCAAGTTGCAGCAATAGAAATAACCACTTTTCCATAAACAAGGTCTAAAATCATGTTTGGTTGCACTCCGGATACAATGTTTTAAACTTCACTGTTCAAACTAGATGATTAGGGACATTATTATGGACAATTTTCAGCAAATTGCAGCAATTGACCTACAGAAACAACCACTTTTCCAAAAACAAGGTCTAAAATCATGTTTGGTTGCACTCCGGATACAATGTTTTAAACATAACTGTTCAAACTAGATGATTAGGGACATTATGGACAATTTTCAGCAAGTTGCAGCAATAGAAATAACCACTTTTCCATAAACAAGGTCTAAATCATGTTTGGTTGCACTCCGGATACAATGTTTTAAACATAACTGTTCAAACTAGATGATTAGGGACATTATTATGGACAATTTTCAGCAAATTGCAGCAATTGAACTACAGAAATAACCACTTTTTCATAAACAAGGTCTAAATCATGTTTGGTTGCACTCCGGATACAATGTTTTAAACATAACTGTTCAAACTAGATGATTAGGGACATTATTATGGACAATTTTCAAGCAAATTGCAGCAATTGAACTACAGAAATAACCACTTTTCCATAAACAAGGTCTAAATCAAGTTTGGTTGCACTCCGGATACAATGTTTTAAAGATAACTGTTCAAACTAGATGATTAGGGACATTATTATGGACAATTTTCAGCAAATTGCAGCAATTGAACTGCAGAAATAACCACTTTTTCATAAACAAGGTCTAAATCATGTTTGGTTGCACTCCGGATACAATGTTTTAAACATAACTGTTCAAACTAGATGATTAGGGACATTATTATGGACAATTTTCAGCAAATTGCAGCAATTGAAATAACCACTTTTCCATAAACAAGGTCTAAATAATGTTTGGTTGCACTCCGGATACAATGTTTTAAACATAACTGTTCAAACTAGATGATTAGGGACATTATTATGGACAATTTTCAGCAAATTGCAGCAATTGAACTACAGAAATAACCACTTTTCCATAAACAAGGTCTAAATCATGTTTGGTTGCACTCCGGATACAATGTTTTAAACTTAACTGTTCAAACTAGATGATTAGGGACATTATTATGGACAATTTTCAGCAAATTGCAGCAATTGACCTACAGAAATAACCACTTTTCCATAAACAAGGTCTAAAATCATATTTGGTTGCACTCCGGATACAATGTTTTAAACATAACTGTTCAAACTAGATGATTAGGGACATTATTATGGACAATTTTCAGCAAATTGCAGCAATTGAACTGCAGAAATAACCACTTTTCCATAAACAAGGTCTAAATCATGTTTGGTTGCACTCCGGATACAATGTTTTAAACATAACTGTTCAAACTAGATGATTAGGGACATTATTATGGACAATTTTCAGCAAATTGCAGCAATTGAACTACAGAAATAACCACTTTTCCATAAACAAGGTCTAAAATCATGTTTGGTTGCACTCCGGATACAATGTTTTAAACATAACTGTTCAAACTAGATGATTAGGGACATTATTATGGACAATTTTCAGCAAATTGCAGCAATTGACTTACAGAAATAACCACTTTTCCATAAACAAGGTCTAAAATCATGTTTGGTTGCACTCCGGATACAATGTTTTAAACATAACTGTTCAAACTAGATGATTAGGGACATTATTATGGACAATTTTCAGCAAATTGCAGCAATTGACTTACAGAAATAACCACTTTTCCATAAACAAGGTCTAAAATCATGTTTGGTTGCACTCCGGATACAATGTTTTAAACATAACTGTTCAAACTAGATGATTAGGGACATTATGGACAATTTTCAGCAAGTTGCAGCAATAGAAATAACCACTTTTCCATAAACAAGGTCTAAAATCATGTTTGGTTGCACTCCGGATACAATGTTTTAAACATAACTGTTCAAACTAGATGATTAGGGACATTATTATGGACAATTTTCAGCAAATTGCAGCAATTGACCTACAGAAATAACCACTTTTCCATAAACAAGGTCTAAAATCATATTTGGTTGCACTCCGGATACAATGTTTTAAACATAACTGTTCAAACTAGATGATTAGGGACATTATTATGGACAATTTTCAGCAAATTGCAGCAATTGAACTGCAGAAATAACCACTTTTCCATAAACAAGGTCTAAATCATGTTTGGTTGCACTCCGGATACAATGTTTTAAACATAACTGTTCAAACTAGATGATTAGGGACATTATTATGGACAATTTCTCAGCAAATTGCAGCAATTGAACTACAGAAATAACCACTTTTCCATAAACAAGGTCTAAAATCATGTTTGGTTGCACTCCGGATACAATGTTTTAAACATAACTGTTCAAACTAGATGATTAGGGACATTATTATGGACAATTTTCAGCAAATTGCAGCAATTGAACTGCAGAAATAACCACTTTTCCATAAACAAGGTCTAAATCATGTTTGGTTGCACTCCGGATACAATGTTTTAAACATAACTGTTCAAACTAGATGATTAGGGACATTATTATGGACAATTTTCAGCAAATTGCAGCAATTGAACTACAGAAATAACCACTTTTCCATAAACAAGGTCTAAAATCATGTTTGGTTGCACTCCGGATACAATGTTTTAAACATAACTGTTCAAACTAGATGATTAGGGACATTATTATGGACAATTTTCAGCAAATTGCAGCAATTGACTTACAGAAATAACCACTTTTCCATAAACAAGGTCTAAAATCATGTTTGGTTGCACTCCGGATACAATGTTTTAAACATAACTGTTCAAACTAGATGATTAGGGACATTATTATGGACAATTTTCAGCAAATTGCAGCAATTGACTTACAGAAATAACCACTTTTCCATAAACAAGGTCTAAAATCATGTTTGGTTGCACTCCGGATACAATGTTTTAAACATAACTGTTCAAACTAGATGATTAGGGACATTATGGACAATTTTCAGCAAGTTGCAGCAATAGAAATAACCACTTTTCCATAAACAAGGTCTAAAATCATGTTTGGTTGCACTCCGGATACAATGTTTTAAACATAACTGTTCAAACTAGATGATTAGGGACATTATTATGGACAATTTTCAGCAAATTGCAGCAATTGACCTACAGAAATAACCACTTTTCCATAAACAAGGTCTAAAATCATATTTGGTTGCACTCCGGATACAATGTTTTAAACATAACTGTTCAAACTAGATGATTAGGGACATTATTATGGACAATTTTCAGCAAATTGCAGCAATTGAACTGCAGAAATAACCACTTTTCCATAAACAAGGTCTAAATCATGTTTGGTTGCACTCCGGATACAATGTTTTAAACATAACTGTTCAAACTAGATGATTAGGGACATTATTATGGACAATTTCTCAGCAAATTGCAGCAATTGAACTACAGAAATAACCACTTTTCCATAAACAAGGTCTAAAATCATGTTTGGTTGCACTCCGGATACAATGTTTTAAACATAACTGTTCAAACTAGATGATTAGGGACATTATTATGGACAATTTTCAGCAAATTGCAGCAATTGAACTACAGAAATAACCACTTTTCCATAAACAAGGTCTAAAATCATGTTTGGTTGCACTCCGGATACAATGTTTTAAACATAACTGTTCAAACTAGATGATTAGGGACATTATTATGGACAATTTTCAGCAAATTGCAGCAATTGAACTACAGAAATAACCACTTTTCCATAAACAAGGTCTAAAATCATGTTTGGTTGCACTCCGGATACAATGTTTTAAACATAACTGTTCAAACTAGATGATTAGGGACATTATGGACAATTTTCAGCAAGTTGCAGCAATAGAAATAACCACTTTTCCATAAACAAGGTCTAAAATCATGTTTGGTTGCACTCCGGATACAATGTTTTAAACTTCACTGTTCAAACTAGATGATTAGGGACATTATTATGGACAATTTTCAGCAAATTGCAGCAATTGACCTACAGAAACAACCACTTTTCCAAAACAAGGTCTAAAATCATGTTTGGTTGCACTCCGGATACAATGTTTTAAACATAACTGTTCAAACTAGATGATTAGGGACATTATGGACAATTTTCAGCAAGTTGCAGCAATAGAAATAACCACTTTTCCATAAACAAGGTCTAAATCATGTTTGGTTGCACTCCGGATACAATGTTTTAAACATAACTGTTCAAACTAGATGATTAGGGACATTATTATGGACAATTTTCAGCAAATTGCAGCAATTGAAATAACCACTTTTCCATAAACAAGGTCTAAATAATGTTTGGTTGCACTCCGGATACAATGTTTTAAACATAACTGTTCAAACTAGATGATTAGGGACATTATTATGGACAATTTTCAGCAAATTGCAGCAATTGAACTACAGAAATAACCACTTTTCCATAAACAAGGTCTAAATCATGTTTGGTTGCACTCCGGATACAATGTTTTAAACATTAACTGTTCAAACTAGATGATTAGGGACATTATTATGGACAATTTTCAGCAAATTGCAGCAATTGACCTACAGAAATAACCACTTTTCCATAAACAAGGTCTAAAATCATGTTTGGTTGCACTCCGGATACAATGTTTTAAACATAACTGTTCAAACTAGATGATTAGGGACATTATTATGGACAATTTTCAGCAAATTGCAGCAATTGAACTACAGAAATAACCACTTTTCCATAAACAAGGTCTAAAATCATGTTTGGTTGCACTCCGGATACAATGTTTTAAACATAACTGTTCAAACTAGATGATTAGGGACATTATTATGGACAATTTTCAGCAAATTGCAGCAATTGAACTACAGAAATAACCACTTTTCCATAAACAAGGTCTAAAATCATGTTTGGTTGCACTCCGGATACAATGTTTTAAACATAACTGTTCAAACTAGATGATTAGGGACATTATTATGGACAATTTTCAGCAAATTGCAGCAATTGACTTACAGAAATAACCACTTTTCCATAAACAAGGTCTAAAATCATGTTTGGTTGCACTCCGGATACAATGTTTTAAACATAACTGTTCAAACTAGATGATTAGGGACATTATTATGGACAATTTTCAGCAAATTGCAGCAATTGACCTTACAGAAATAACCACTTTTCCATAAACAAGGTCTAAAATCATGTTTGGTTGCACTCCGGATACAATGTTTTAAACATAACTGTTCAAACTAGATGATTAGGGACATTATATGGACAATTTTCAGCAAATTGCAGCAATGAACAGAAATAACCACTTTTCCATAAACAAGGTCTAAAATCATGTTTGGTTGCACTCCGGATACAATGTTTTAAACATAACTGTTCAAACTAGATGATTAGGGACATTATTATGGACAATTTTCAGCAAATTGCAGCAATTGACCTACAGAAATAACCACTTTTCCATAAACAAGGTCTAAAATCATGTTTGGTTGCACTCCGGATACAATGTTTTAAACATAACTGTTCAAACTAGATGATTAGGGACATTATTATGGACAATTTTCAGCAAATTGCAGCAATTGAACTGCAGAAATAACCACTTTTCCATAAACAAGGTCTAAATCATGTTTGGTTGCACTCCGGATACAATGTTTTAAACATAACTGTTCAAACTAGATGATTAGGGACATTATTATGGACAATTTTCAGCAAATTGCAGCAATTGAACTACAGAAATAACCACTTTTCCATAAACAAGGTCTAAAATCATGTTTGGTTGCACTCCGGATACAATGTTTTAAACATAACTGTTCAAACTAGATGATTAGGGACATTATTATGGACAATTTTCAGCAAATTGCAGCAATTGAACTACAGAAATAACCACTTTTCCATAAACAAGGTCTAAAATCATGTTTGGTTGCACTCCGGATACAATGTTTTAAACATAACTGTTCAAACTAGATGATTAGGGACATTATTATGGACAATTTTCAGCAAATTGCAGCAATTGACTTACAGAAATAACCACTTTTCCATAAACAAGGTCTAAAATCATGTTTGGTTGCACTCCGGATACAATGTTTTAAACATAACTGTTCAAACTAGATGATTAGGGACATTATTATGGACAATTTTCAGCAAATTGCAGCAATTGACTTACAGAAATAACCACTTTTCCATAAACAAGGTCTAAAATCATGTTTGGTTGCACTCCGGATACAATGTTTTAAACATAACTGTTCAAACTAGATGATTAGGGACATTATATGGACAATTTTCAGCAAATTGCAGCAATAGAAATAACCACTTTTCCATAAACAAGGTCTAAAATCATGTTTGGTTGCACTCCGGATACAATGTTTTAAACTAACTGTTCAAACTAGATGATTAGGGACATTATTATGGACAATTTTCAGCAAATTGCAGCAATTGACTTACAGAAATAACCACTTTTCCATAAACAAGGTCTAAAATCATGTTTGGTTGCACTCCGGATACAATGTTTTAAACATAACTGTTCAAACTAGATGATTAGGGACATTATTATGGACAATTTTCAGCAAATTGCAGCAATTGACTTACAGAAATAACCACTTTTCCATAAACAAGGTCTAAAATCATGTTTGGTTGCACTCCGGATACAATGTTTTAAACATAACTGTTCAAACTAGATGATTAGGGACATTATTATGGACAATTTTCAGCAAATTGCAGCAATTGAACTACAGAAATAACCACTTTTCCATAAACAAGGTCTAAAATCATGTTTGGTTGCACTCCGGATACAATGTTTTAAACATAACTGTTCAAACTAGATGATTAGGGACATTATGGACAATTTTCAGCAAGTTGCAGCAATAGAAATAACCACTTTTCCATAAACAAGGTCTAAAATCATGTTTGGTTGCACTCCGGATACAATGTTTTAAACTTAACTGTTCAAACTAGATGATTAGGGACATTATTATGGACAATTTTCAGCAAATTGCAGCAATTGAACTTACAGAAATAACCACTTTTCCATAAACAAGGTCTAAATCATGTTTGGTTGCACTCCGGATACAATGTTTTAAACATAACTGTTCAAACTAGATGATTAGGGACATTATTATGGACAATTTTCAGCAAATTGCAGCAATTGACTTACAGAAATAACCACTTTTCCATAACAAGGTCTAAAATCATGTTTGGTTGCACTCCGGATACAATGTTTTAAACATAACTGTTCAAACTAGATGATTAGGGACATTATTATGGACAATTTTCAGCAAATTGCAGCAATTGAACTACAGAAATAACCACTTTTCCATAAACAAGGTCTAAAATCATGTTTGGTTGCACTCCGGATACAATGTTTTAAACATAACTGTTCAAACTAGATGATTAGGGACATTATGGACAATTTTCAGCAAAGTTGCAGCAATAGAAATAACCACTTTTCCATAAACAAGGTCTAAAATCATGTTTGGTTGCACTCCGGATACAATGTTTTAAACATAACTGTTCAAACTAGATGATTAGGGACATTATTATGGACAATTTTCAGCAAATTGCAGCAATTGAACTGCAGAAATAACCACTTTTCCATAAACAAGGTCTAAATCATGTTTGGTTGCACTCCGGATACAATGTTTTAAACATAACTGTTCAAACTAGATGATTAGGGACATTATTATGGACAATTTTCAGCAAATTTCAGCAATTGAACTACAGAAATAACCACTTTTCCATAAAACAAGGTCTAAAATCATGTTTGGTTGCACTCCGGATACAATGTTTTAAACATAACTGTTCAAACTAGATGATTAGGGACATTATTATGGACAATTTTCAGCAATTGCAGCAATTGAACTACAGAAATACCACTTTTCCATAAACAAGGTCTAAAATCATGTTTGGTTGCACTCCGGATACAATGTTTTAAACATAACTGTTCAAACTAAGATGATTAGGGACATTATTATGGACAATTTTCAGCAAATTGCAGCAATTGAACTACAGAAATAACCACTTTTCCATAAACAAGGTCTAAAATCATGTTTGGTTGCACTCCGGATACAATGTTTTAAACATAACTGTTCAAACTAGATGATTAGGGACATTATTATGGACAATTTTCAGCAAATTGCAGCAATTGACTACAGAAATAACCACTTTTCCATAAACAAGGTCTAAAATCATGTTTGGTTGCACTCCGGATACAATGTTTTAAACATAACTGTTCAAACTAGATGATTAGGGACATTATTATGGACAATTTTCAGCAAATTGCAGCAATTGACTACAGAAATAACCACTTTTCCATAAACAAGGTCTAAAATCATGTTTGGTTGCACTCCGGATACAATGTTTTAAACATAACTGTTCAAACTAGATGATTAGGGACATTATTATGGACAATTTTCAGCAAATTGCAGCAATAGAAATAACCACTTTTCCATAAACAAGGTCTAAAATCATGTTTGGTTGCACTCCGGATACAATGTTTTAAACATAACTGTTCAAACTAGATGATTAGGGACATTATTATGGACAATTTTCAGCAAATTGCAGCAATTGACTACAGAAATAACCACTTTTCCATAAACAAGGTCTAAAATCATGTTTGGTTGCACTCCGGATACAATGTTTTAAACATAACTGTTCAAACTAGATGATTAGGGACATTATTATGGACAATTTTCAGCAAATTGCAGCAATTGACTACAGAAATAACCACTTTTCCATAAACAAGGTCTAAAATCATGTTTGGTTGCACTCCGGATACAATGTTTTAAACATAACTGTTCAAACTAGATGATTAGGGACATTATTATGGACAATTTTCAGCAAATTGCAGCAATTGAACTACAGAAATAACCACTTTTCCATAAACAAGGTCTAAAATCATGTTTGGTTGCACTCCGGATACAATGTTTTAAACATAACTGTTCAAACTAGATGATTAGGGACATTATTATGGACAATTTTCAGCAAATTGCAGCAATTGAAACAGAAATAACCACTTTTCCATAAACAAGGTCTAAAATCATGTTTGGTTGCACTCCGGATACAATGTTTTAAACATAACTGTTCAAACTAGATGATTAGGGACATTATTATGGACAATTTTCAGCAAATTGCAGCAATTGAACTACAGAAATAACCACTTTTCCATAAACAAGGTCTAAATCATGTTTGGTTGCACTCCGGATACAATGTTTTAAACATAACTGTTCAAACTAGATGATTAGGGACATTATTATGGACAATTTTCAGCAAATTGCAGCAATTGAACTACAGAAATAACCACTTTTCCATAAACAAGGTCTAAAATCATGTTTGGTTGCACTCCGGATACAATGTTTTAAACATAACTGTTCAAACTAGATGATTAGGGACATTATTATGGACAATTTTCAGCAAATTGCAGCAATTGAACTACAGAAATAACCACTTTTCCATAAACAAGGTCTAAAATCATGTTTGGTTGCACTCCGGATACAATGTTTTAAACATAACTGTTCAAACTAGATGATTAGGGACATTATTATGGACAATTTTCAGCAAATTGCAGCAATTGAACTACAGAAATAACCACTTTTCCATAAACAAGGTCTAAAATCATGTTTGGTTGCACTCCGGATACAATGTTTTAAACATAACTGTTCAAACTAGATGATTAGGGACATTATTATGGACAATTTTCAGCAAATTGCAGCAATAGAAATAACCACTTTTCCATAAACAAGGTCTAAAATCATGTTTGGTTGCACTCCGGATACAATGTTTTAAACATAACTGTTCAAACTAGATGATTAGGGACATTATTATGGACAATTTTCAGCAAATTGCAGCAATTGAACTACAGAAATAACCACTTTTCCATAAACAAGGTCTAAAATCATGTTTGGTTGCACTCCGGATACAATGTTTTAAACATAACTGTTCAAACTAGATGATTAGGGACATTATTATGGACAATTTTCAGCAAATTGCAGCAATTGAACTACAGAAATAACCACTTTTCCATAAACAAGGTCTAAAATCATGTTTGGTTGCACTCCGGATACAATGTTTTAAACATAACTGTTCAAACTAGATGATTAGGGACATTATTATGGACAATTTTCAGCAAATTGCAGCAATTGAACTACAGAAATAACCACTTTTCCATAAACAAGGTCTAAAATCATGTTTGGTTGCACTCCGGATACAATGTTTTAAACATAACTGTTCAAACTAGATGATTAGGGACATTATTATGGACAATTTTCAGCAAATTGCAGCAATTGACTACAGAAATAACCACTTTTCCATAAACAAGGTCTAAAATCATGTTTGGTTGCACTCCGGATACAATGTTTTAAACATAACTGTTCAAACTAGATGATTAGGGACATTATTATGGACAATTTTCAGCAAATTGCAGCAACTACAGAAATAACCACTTTTCCATAAACAAGGTCTAAAATCATGTTTGGTTGCACTCCGGATACAATGTTTTAAACATAACTGTTCAAACTAGATGATTAGGGACATTATTATGGACAATTTTCAGCAAATTGCAGCAATTGACCTACAGAAATAACCACTTTTCCATAAACAAGGTCTAAAATCATGTTTGGTTGCACTCCGGATACAATGTTTTAAACATAACTGTTCAAACTAGATGATTAGGGACATTATTATGGACAATTTTCAGCAAATTGCAGCAATTGAACTACAGAAATAACCACTTTTCCATAAACAAGGTCTAAATCATGTTTGGTTGCACTCCGGATACAATGTTTTAAACATAACTGTTCAAACTAGATGATTAGGGACATTATTATGGACAATTTTCAGCAAATTGCAGCAATTGAACTACAGAAATAACCACTTTTCCATAAACAAGGTCTAAATCATGTTTGGTTGCACTCCGGATACAATGTTTTAAACATAACTGTTCAAACTAGATGATTAGGGACATTATTATGGACAATTTTCAGCAAATTGCAGCAATTGAACTACAGAAATAACCACTTTTCCATAAACAAGGTCTAAAATCATGTTTGGTTGCACTCCGGATACAATGTTTTAAACATAACTGTTCAAACTAGATGATTAGGGACATTATTATGGACAATTTTCAGCAAATTGCAGCAATTGAACTACAGAAATAACCACTTTTCCATAAACAAGGTCTAAAATCATGTTTGGTTGCACTCCGGATACAATGTTTTAAACATAACTGTTCAAACTAGATGATTAGGGACATTATTATGGACAATTTTCAGCAAATTGCAGCAATTGAACTACAGAAATAACCACTTTTCCATAAACAAGGTCTAAAATCATGTTTGGTTGCACTCCGGATACAATGTTTTAAACATAACTGTTCAAACTAGATGATTAGGGACATTATTATGGACAATTTTCAGCAAATTGCAGCAATTGAACTACAGAAATAACCACTTTTCCATAAACAAGGTCTAAAATCATGTTTGGTTGCACTCCGGATACAATGTTTTAAACATAACTGTTCAAACTAGATGATTAGGGACATTATTATGGACAATTTTCAGCAAATTGCAGCAATTGACTACAGAAATAACCACTTTTCCATAAACAAGGTCTAAATCATGTTTGGTTGCACTCCGGATACAATGTTTTAAACATAACTGTTCAAACTAGATGATTAGGGACATTATTATGGACAATTTTCAGCAAATTGCAGCAATTGAACTACAGAAATAACCACTTTTCCATAAACAAGGTCTAAAATCATGTTTGGTTGCACTCCGGATACAATGTTTTAAACATAACTGTTCAAACTAGATGATTAGGGACATTATTATGGACAATTTTCAGCAAATTGCAGCAATTGACTTACAGAAATAACCACTTTTCCATAAACAAGGTCTAAAATCATGTTTGGTTGCACTCCGGATACAATGTTTTAAACATAACTGTTCAAACTAGATGATTAGGGACATTATTATGGACAATTTTCAGCAAATTGCAGCAATTGAACTACAGAAATAACCACTTTTCCATAAACAAGGTCTAAAATCATGTTTGGTTGCACTCCGGATACAATGTTTTAAACATAACTGTTCAAACTAGATGATTAGGGACATTATTATGGACAATTTTCAGCAAATTGCAGCAATTGAACTACAGAAATAACCACTTTTCCATAAACAAGGTCTAAAATCATGTTTGGTTGCACTCCGGATACAATGTTTTAAACATAACTGTTCAAACTAGATGATTAGGGACATTATTATGGACAATTTTCAGCAAATTGCAGCAACTACAGAAATAACCACTTTTCCATAAACAAGGTCTAAAATCATGTTTGGTTGCACTCCGGATACAATGTTTTAAACATAACTGTTCAAACTAGATGATTAGGGACATTATTATGGACAATTTTCAGCAAATTGCAGCAATTGAACTACAGAAATAACCACTTTTCCATAAACAAGGTCTAAAATCATGTTTGGTTGCACTCCGGATACAATGTTTTAAACATAACTGTTCAAACTAGATGATTAGGGACATTATTATGGACAATTTTCAGCAAATTGCAGCAATTGAACTACAGAAATAACCACTTTTCCATAAACAAGGTCTAAAATCATGTTTGGTTGCACTCCGGATACAATGTTTTAAACATAACTGTTCAAACTAGATGATTAGGGACATTATTATGGACAATTTTCAGCAAATTGCAGCAATTGAACTACAGAAATAACCACTTTTCCATAAACAAGGTCTAAAATCATGTTTGGTTGCACTCCGGATACAATGTTTTAAACATAACTGTTCAAACTAGATGATTAGGGACATTATTATGGACAATTTTCAGCAAATTGCAGCAATTGACTACAGAAATAACCACTTTTCCATAAACAAGGTCTAAAATCATGTTTGGTTGCACTCCGGATACAATGTTTTAAACATAACTGTTCAAACTAGATGATTAGGGACATTATGGACAATTTTCAGCAAATTGCAGCAATAGAAATAACCACTTTTCCATAAACAAGGTCTAAAATCATGTTTGGTTGCACTCCGGATACAATGTTTTAAACATAACTGTTCAAACTAGATGATTAGGGACATTATTATGGACAATTTTCAGCAAATTGCAGCAATTGAACTACAGAAATAACCACTTTTCCATAAACAAGGTCTAAAATCATGTTTGGTTGCACTCCGGATACAATGTTTTAAACATAACTGTTCAAACTAGATGATTAGGGACATTATTATGGACAATTTTCAGCAAATTGCAGCAATAGAAATAACCACTTTTCCATAAACAAGGTCTAAAATCATGTTTGGTTGCACTCCGGATACAATGTTTTAAACATAACTGTTCAAACTAGATGATTAGGGACATTATTATGGACAATTTTCAGCAAATTGCAGCAATTGAACTACAGAAATAACCACTTTTCCATAAACAAGGTCTAAAATCATGTTTGGTTGCACTCCGGATACAATGTTTTAAACATAACTGTTCAAACTAGATGATTAGGGACATTATTATGGACAATTTTCAGCAAATTGCAGCAATTGAACTACAGAAATAACCACTTTTCCATAAACAAGGTCTAAAATCATGTTTGGTTGCACTCCGGATACAATGTTTTAAACATAACTGTTCAAACTAGATGATTAGGGACATTATTATGGACAATTTTCAGCAAATTGCAGCAATTGAACTACAGAAATAACCACTTTTCCATAAACAAGGTCTAAAATCATGTTTGGTTGCACTCCGGATACAATGTTTTAAACATAACTGTTCAAACTAGATGATTAGGGACATTATTATGGACAATTTTCAGCAAATTGCAGCAATTGACTACAGAAATAACCACTTTTCCATAAACAAGGTCTAAAATCATGTTTGGTTGCACTCCGGATACAATGTTTTAAACATAACTGTTCAAACTAGATGATTAGGGACATTATTATGGACAATTTTCAGCAAATTGCAGCAAATACAGAAATAACCACTTTTCCATAAACAAGGTCTAAAATCATGTTTGGTTGCACTCCGGATACAATGTTTTAAACATAACTGTTCAAACTAGATGATTAGGGACATTATTATGGACAATTTTCAGCAAATTGCAGCAATTGAACTACAGAAATAACCACTTTTCCATAAACAAGGTCTAAAATCATGTTTGGTTGCACTCCGGATACAATGTTTTAAACATAACTGTTCAAACTAGATGATTAGGGACATTATTATGGACAATTTTCAGCAAATTGCAGCAAATACAGAAATAACCACTTTTCCATAAACAAGGTCTAAAATCATGTTTGGTTGCACTCCGGATACAATGTTTTAAACATAACTGTTCAAACTAGATGATTAGGGACATTATTATGGACAATTTTCAGCAAATTGCAGCAATTGAACTACAGAAATAACCACTTTTCCATAAACAAGGTCTAAATCATGTTTGGTTGCACTCCGGATACAATGTTTTAAACATAACTGTTCAAACTAGATGATTAGGGACATTATTATGGACAATTTTCAGCAAATTGCAGCAATTGAACTACAGAAATAACCACTTTTCCATAAACAAGGTCTAAATCATGTTTGGTTGCACTCCGGATACAATGTTTTAAACATAACTGTTCAAACTAGATGATTAGGGACATTATTATGGACAATTTTCAGCAAATTGCAGCAATTGAACTACAGAAATAACCACTTTTCCATAAACAAGGTCTAAATCATGTTTGGTTGCACTCCGGATACAATGTTTTAAACATAACTGTTCAAACTAGATGATTAGGGACATTATTATGGACAATTTTCAGCAAATTGCAGCAATTGAACTACAGAAATAACCACTTTTCCATAAACAAGGTCTAAATCATGTTTGGTTGCACTCCGGATACAATGTTTTAAACATAACTGTTCAAACTAGATGATTAGGGACATTATTATGGACAATTTTCAGCAAATTGCAGCAATTGAACTACAGAAATAACCACTTTTCCATAAACAAGGTCTAAATCATGTTTGGTTGCACTCCGGATACAATGTTTTAAACATAACTGTTCAAACTAGATGATTAGGGACATTATTATGGACAATTTTCAGCAAATTGCAGCAATAGAAATAACCACTTTTCCATAAACAAGGTCTAAATCATGTTTGGTTGCACTCCGGATACAATGTTTTAAACATAACTGTTCAAACTAGATGATTAGGGACATTATTATGGACAATTTTCAGCAAATTGCAGCAATTGACCTACAGAAATAACCACTTTTCCATAAACAAGGTCTAAAATCATGTTTGGTTGCACTCCGGATACAATGTTTTAAACATAACTGTTCAAACTAGATGATTAGGGACATTATTATGGACAATTTTCAGCAAATTGCAGCAATTGAACTACAGAAATAACCACTTTTCCATAAACAAGGTCTAAAATCATGTTTGGTTGCACTCCGGATACAATGTTTTAAACATAACTGTTCAAACTAGATGATTAGGGACATTATTATGGACAATTTTCAGCAAATTGCAGCAATTGACTACAGAAATAACCACTTTTCCATAAACAAGGTCTAAAATCATGTTTGGTTGCACTCCGGATACAATGTTTTAAACATAACTGTTCAAACTAGATGATTAGGGACATTATTATGGACAATTTTCAGCAAATTGCAGCAATTGACTACAGAAATAACCACTTTTCCATAAACAAGGTCTAAAATCATGTTTGGTTGCACTCCGGATACAATGTTTTAAACATAACTGTTCAAACTAGATGATTAGGGACATTATTATGGACAATTTTCAGCAAATTGCAGCAATTGAACTACAGAAATAACCACTTTTCCATAAACAAGGTCTAAAATCATGTTTGGTTGCACTCCGGATACAATGTTTTAAACATAACTGTTCAAACTAGATGATTAGGGACATTATTATGGACAATTTTCAGCAAATTGCAGCAATTGACTACAGAAATAACCACTTTTCCATAAACAAGGTCTAAAATCATGTTTGGTTGCACTCCGGATACAATGTTTTAAACATAACTGTTCAAACTAGATGATTAGGGACATTATTATGGACAATTTTCAGCAAATTGCAGCAATTGAACTACAGAAATAACCACTTTTCCATAAACAAGGTCTAAAATCATGTTTGGTTGCACTCCGGATACAATGTTTTAAACATAACTGTTCAAACTAGATGATTAGGGACATTATGGACAATTTTCAGCAAATTGCAGCAATAGAAATAACCACTTTTCCATAAACAAGGTCTAAAATCATGTTTGGTTGCACTCCGGATACAATGTTTTAAACATAACTGTTCAAACTAGATGATTAGGGACATTATTATGGACAATTTTCAGCAAATTGCAGCAATTGACCTACAGAAATAACCACTTTTCCATAAACAAGGTCTAAAATCATGTTTGGTTGCACTCCGGATACAATGTTTTAAACATAACTGTTCAAACTAGATGATTAGGGACATTATTATGGACAATTTTCAGCAAATTGCAGCAATTGAACTACAGAAATAACCACTTTTCCATAAACAAGGTCTAAATCATGTTTGGTTGCACTCCGGATACAATGTTTTAAACATAACTGTTCAAACTAGATGATTAGGGACATTATTATGGACAATTTTCAGCAAATTGCAGCAATTGAACTACAGAAATAACCACTTTTCCATAAACAAGGTCTAAAATCATGTTTGGTTGCACTCCGGATACAATGTTTTAAACATAACTGTTCAAACTAGATGATTAGGGACATTATTATGGACAATTTTCAGCAAATTGCAGCAATTGACTACAGAAATAACCACTTTTCCATAAACAAGGTCTAAAATCATGTTTGGTTGCACTCCGGATACAATGTTTTAAACATAACTGTTCAAACTAGATGATTAGGGACATTATTATGGACAATTTTCAGCAAATTGCAGCAATTGAACTACAGAAATAACCACTTTTCCATAAACAAGGTCTAAAATCATGTTTGGTTGCACTCCGGATACAATGTTTTAAACATAACTGTTCAAACTAGATGATTAGGGACATTATGGACAATTTTCAGCAAATTGCAGCAACAGAAATAACCACTTTTCCATAAACAAGGTCTAAAATCATGTTTGGTTGCACTCCGGATACAATGTTTTAAACATAACTGTTCAAACTAGATGATTAGGGACATTATTATGGACAATTTTCAGCAAATTGCAGCAATTGACCTACAGAAATAACCACTTTTCCATAAACAAGGTCTAAAATCATGTTTGGTTGCACTCCGGATACAATGTTTTAAACATAACTGTTCAAACTAGATGATTAGGGACATTATGGACAATTTTCAGCAAATTGCAGCAATAGAAATAACCACTTTTCCATAAACAAGGTCTAAATCATGTTTGGTTGCACTCCGGATACAATGTTTTAAACATAACTGTTCAAACTAGATGATTAGGGACATTATTATGGACAATTTTCAGCAAATTGCAGCAATTGAACTACAGAAATAACCACTTTTCCATAAACAAGGTCTAAAATCATGTTTGGTTGCACTCCGGATACAATGTTTTAAACATAACTGTTCAAACTAGATGATTAGGGACATTATTATGGACAATTTTCAGCAAATTGCAGCAATTGAACTACAGAAATAACCACTTTTCCATAAACAAGGTCTAAAATCATGTTTGGTTGCACTCCGGATACAATGTTTTAAACATAACTGTTCAAACTAGATGATTAGGGACATTATTATGGACAATTTTCAGCAAATTGCAGCAATTGAACTACAGAAATAACCACTTTTCCATAAACAAGGTCTAAAATCATGTTTGGTTGCACTCCGGATACAATGTTTTAAACATAACTGTTCAAACTAGATGATTAGGGACATTATGGACAATTTTCAGCAAATTGCAGCAATAGAAATAACCACTTTTCCATAAACAAGGTCTAAAATCATGTTTGGTTGCACTCCGGATACAATGTTTTAAACATAACTGTTCAAACTAGATGATTAGGGACATTATTATGGACAATTTTCAGCAAATTGCAGCAATTGACTACAGAAATAACCACTTTTCCATAAACAAGGTCTAAAATCATGTTTGGTTGCACTCCGGATACAATGTTTTAAACATAACTGTTCAAACTAGATGATTAGGGACATTATTATGGACAATTTTCAGCAAATTGCAGCAATTGACTACAGAAATAACCACTTTTCCATAAACAAGGTCTAAAATCATGTTTGGTTGCACTCCGGATACAATGTTTTAAACATAACTGTTCAAACTAGATGATTAGGGACATTATTATGGACAATTTTCAGCAAATTGCAGCAATTGACTACAGAAATAACCACTTTTCCATAAACAAGGTCTAAATCATGTTTGGTTGCACTCCGGATACAATGTTTTAAACATAACTGTTCAAACTAGATGATTAGGGACATTATTATGGACAATTTTCAGCAAATTGCAGCAATTGAACTACAGAAATAACCACTTTTCCATAAACAAGGTCTAAAATCATGTTTGGTTGCACTCCGGATACAATGTTTTAAACATAACTGTTCAAACTAGATGATTAGGGACATTATTATGGACAATTTTCAGCAAATTGCAGCAATTGACTACAGAAATAACCACTTTTCCATAAACAAGGTCTAAAATCATGTTTGGTTGCACTCCGGATACAATGTTTTAAACATAACTGTTCAAACTAGATGATTAGGGACATTATTATGGACAATTTTCAGCAAATTGCAGCAATTGAACTACAGAAATAACCACTTTTCCATAAACAAGGTCTAAATCATGTTTGGTTGCACTCCGGATACAATGTTTTAAACATAACTGTTCAAACTAGATGATTAGGGACATTATTATGGACAATTTTCAGCAAATTGCAGCAATTGACCTACAGAAATAACCACTTTTCCATAAACAAGGTCTAAAATCATGTTTGGTTGCACTCCGGATACAATGTTTTAAACATAACTGTTCAAACTAGATGATTAGGGACATTATTATGGACAATTTTCAGCAAATTGCAGCAATTGAACTACAGAAATAACCACTTTTCCATAAACAAGGTCTAAATCATGTTTGGTTGCACTCCGGATACAATGTTTTAAACATAACTGTTCAAACTAGATGATTAGGGACATTATTATGGACAATTTTCAGCAAATTGCAGCAATTGAACTACAGAAATAACCACTTTTCCATAAACAAGGTCTAAAATCATGTTTGGTTGCACTCCGGATACAATGTTTTAAACATAACTGTTCAAACTAGATGATTAGGGACATTATTATGGACAATTTTCAGCAAATTGCAGCAATTGAACTACAGAAATAACCACTTTTCCATAAACAAGGTCTAAAATCATGTTTGGTTGCACTCCGGATACAATGTTTTAAACATAACTGTTCAAACTAGATGATTAGGGACATTATTATGGACAATTTTCAGCAAATTGCAGCAATTGACTACAGAAATAACCACTTTTCCATAAACAAGGTCTAAAATCATGTTTGGTTGCACTCCGGATACAATGTTTTAAACATAACTGTTCAAACTAGATGATTAGGGACATTATTATGGACAATTTTCAGCAAATTGCAGCAATTGAACTACAGAAATAACCACTTTTCCATAAACAAGGTCTAAAATCATGTTTGGTTGCACTCCGGATACAATGTTTTAAACATAACTGTTCAAACTAGATGATTAGGGACATTATGGACAATTTTCAGCAAATTGCAGCAATAGAAATAACCACTTTTCCATAAACAAGGTCTAAAATCATGTTTGGTTGCACTCCGGATACAATGTTTTAAACATAACTGTTCAAACTAGATGATTAGGGACATTATTATGGACAATTTTCAGCAAATTGCAGCAATTGACTACAGAAATAACCACTTTTCCATAAACAAGGTCTAAAATCATGTTTGGTTGCACTCCGGATACAATGTTTTAAACATAACTGTTCAAACTAGATGATTAGGGACATTATTATGGACAATTTTCAGCAAATTGCAGCAATTGAACTACAGAAATAACCACTTTTCCATAAACAAGGTCTAAAATCATGTTTGGTTGCACTCCGGATACAATGTTTTAAACATAACTGTTCAAACTAGATGATTAGGGACATTATTATGGACAATTTTCAGCAAATTGCAGCAATTGAACTACAGAAATAACCACTTTTCCATAAACAAGGTCTAAAATCATGTTTGGTTGCACTCCGGATACAATGTTTTAAACATAACTGTTCAAACTAGATGATTAGGGACATTATGGACAATTTTCAGCAAATTGCAGCAACTAGAAATAACCACTTTTCCATAAACAAGGTCTAAAATCATGTTTGGTTGCACTCCGGATACAATGTTTTAAACATAACTGTTCAAACTAGATGATTAGGGACATTATTATGGACAATTTTCAGCAAATTGCAGCAATTGAACTACAGAAATAACCACTTTTCCATAAACAAGGTCTAAAATCATGTTTGGTTGCACTCCGGATACAATGTTTTAAACATAACTGTTCAAACTAGATGATTAGGGACATTATTATGGACAATTTTCAGCAAATTGCAGCAATTGAACTACAGAAATAACCACTTTTCCATAAACAAGGTCTAAAATCATGTTTGGTTGCACTCCGGATACAATGTTTTAAACATAACTGTTCAAACTAGATGATTAGGGACATTATTATGGACAATTTTCAGCAAATTGCAGCAATTGAACTACAGAAATAACCACTTTTCCATAAACAAGGTCTAAAATCATGTTTGGTTGCACTCCGGATACAATGTTTTAAACATAACTGTTCAAACTAGATGATTAGGGACATTATTATGGACAATTTTCAGCAAATTGCAGCAATTGACTACAGAAATAACCACTTTTCCATAAACAAGGTCTAAAATCATGTTTGGTTGCACTCCGGATACAATGTTTTAAACATAACTGTTCAAACTAGATGATTAGGGACATTATTATGGACAATTTTCAGCAAATTGCAGCAAACTACAGAAATAACCACTTTTCCATAAACAAGGTCTAAAATCATGTTTGGTTGCACTCCGGATACAATGTTTTAAACATAACTGTTCAAACTAGATGATTAGGGACATTATTATGGACAATTTTCAGCAAATTGCAGCAATTGACCTACAGAAATAACCACTTTTCCATAAACAAGGTCTAAAATCATGTTTGGTTGCACTCCGGATACAATGTTTTAAACATAACTGTTCAAACTAGATGATTAGGGACATTATGGACAATTTTCAGCAAATTGCAGCAAACAGAAATAACCACTTTTCCATAAACAAGGTCTAAAATCATGTTTGGTTGCACTCCGGATACAATGTTTTAAACATAACTGTTCAAACTAGATGATTAGGGACATTATTATGGACAATTTTCAGCAAATTGCAGCAATTGAACTACAGAAATAACCACTTTTCCATAAACAAGGTCTAAATCATGTTTGGTTGCACTCCGGATACAATGTTTTAAACATAACTGTTCAAACTAGATGATTAGGGACATTATTATGGACAATTTTCAGCAAATTGCAGCAATTGAACTACAGAAATAACCACTTTTCCATAAACAAGGTCTAAAATCATGTTTGGTTGCACTCCGGATACAATGTTTTAAACATAACTGTTCAAACTAGATGATTAGGGACATTATTATGGACAATTTTCAGCAAATTGCAGCAATTGAACTACAGAAATAACCACTTTTCCATAAACAAGGTCTAAATCATGTTTGGTTGCACTCCGGATACAATGTTTTAAACATAACTGTTCAAACTAGATGATTAGGGACATTATTATGGACAATTTTCAGCAAATTGCAGCAATTGAACTACAGAAATAACCACTTTCCATAAACAAGGTCTAAAATCATGTTTGGTTGCACTCCGGATACAATGTTTTAAACATAACTGTTCAAACTAGATGATTAGGGACATTATTATGGACAATTTTCAGCAAATTGCAGCAATTGAACTACAGAAATAACCACTTTTCCATAAACAAGGTCTAAAATCATGTTTGGTTGCACTCCGGATACAATGTTTTAAACATAACTGTTCAAACTAGATGATTAGGGACATTATTATGGACAATTTTCAGCAAATTGCAGCAATTTACAGAAATAACCACTTTTCCATAAACAAGGTCTAAAATCATGTTTGGTTGCACTCCGGATACAATGTTTTAAACATAACTGTTCAAACTAGATGATTAGGGACATTATTATGGACAATTTTCAGCAAATTGCAGCAATTGAACTACAGAAATAACCACTTTTCCATAAACAAGGTCTAAATCATGTTTGGTTGCACTCCGGATACAATGTTTTAAACATAACTGTTCAAACTAGATGATTAGGGACATTATTATGGACAATTTTCAGCAAATTGCAGCAATTGAACTACAGAAATAACCACTTTTCCATAAACAAGGTCTAAAATCATGTTTGGTTGCACTCCGGATACAATGTTTTAAACATAACTGTTCAAACTAGATGATTAGGGACATTATTATGGACAATTTTCAGCAAATTGCAGCAATTGAACTACAGAAATAACCACTTTTCCATAAACAAGGTCTAAATCATGTTTGGTTGCACTCCGGATACAATGTTTTAAACATAACTGTTCAAACTAGATGATTAGGGACATTATTATGGACAATTTTCAGCAAATTGCAGCAATTGACCTACAGAAATAACCACTTTTCCATAAACAAGGTCTAAAATCATGTTTGGTTGCACTCCGGATACAATGTTTTAAACATAACTGTTCAAACTAGATGATTAGGGACATTATTATGGACAATTTTCAGCAAATTGCAGCAATTGAACTACAGAAATAACCACTTTTCCATAAACAAGGTCTAAAATCATGTTTGGTTGCACTCCGGATACAATGTTTTAAACATAACTGTTCAAACTAGATGATTAGGGACATTATTATGGACAATTTTCAGCAAATTGCAGCAATTGAACTACAGAAATAACCACTTTTCCATAAACAAGGTCTAAAATCATGTTTGGTTGCACTCCGGATACAATGTTTTAAACATAACTGTTCAAACTAGATGATTAGGGACATTATTATGGACAATTTTCAGCAAATTGCAGCAATTGACTACAGAAATAACCACTTTTCCATAAACAAGGTCTAAAATCATGTTTGGTTGCACTCCGGATACAATGTTTTAAACATAACTGTTCAAACTAGATGATTAGGGACATTATTATGGACAATTTTCAGCAAATTGCAGCAATTGACTACAGAAATAACCACTTTTCCATAAACAAGGTCTAAAATCATGTTTGGTTGCACTCCGGATACAATGTTTTAAACATAACTGTTCAAACTAGATGATTAGGGACATTATGGACAATTTTCAGCAAATTGCAGCAATAGAAATAACCACTTTTCCATAAACAAGGTCTAAAATCATGTTTGGTTGCACTCCGGATACAATGTTTTAAACATAACTGTTCAAACTAGATGATTAGGGACATTATTATGGACAATTTTCAGCAAATTGCAGCAATTGACCTACAGAAATAACCACTTTTCCATAAACAAGGTCTAAAATCATGTTTGGTTGCACTCCGGATACAATGTTTTAAACATAACTGTTCAAACTAGATGATTAGGGACATTATTATGGACAATTTTCAGCAAATTGCAGCAATTGAACTACAGAAATAACCACTTTTCCATAAACAAGGTCTAAAATCATGTTTGGTTGCACTCCGGATACAATGTTTTAAACATAACTGTTCAAACTAGATGATTAGGGACATTATTATGGACAATTTTCAGCAAATTGCAGCAATTGAACTACAGAAATAACCACTTTTCCATAAACAAGGTCTAAAATCATGTTTGGTTGCACTCCGGATACAATGTTTTAAACATAACTGTTCAAACTAGATGATTAGGGACATTATTATGGACAATTTTCAGCAAATTGCAGCAATTGAACTACAGAAATAACCACTTTTCCATAAACAAGGTCTAAAATCATGTTTGGTTGCACTCCGGATACAATGTTTTAAACATAACTGTTCAAACTAGATGATTAGGGACATTATTATGGACAATTTTCAGCAAATTGCAGCAATTGAACTACAGAAATAACCACTTTTCCATAAACAAGGTCTAAAATCATGTTTGGTTGCACTCCGGATACAATGTTTTAAACATAACTGTTCAAACTAGATGATTAGGGACATTATTATGGACAATTTTCAGCAAATTGCAGCAATTGAACTACAGAAATAACCACTTTTCCATAAACAAGGTCTAAAATCATGTTTGGTTGCACTCCGGATACAATGTTTTAAACATAACTGTTCAAACTAGATGATTAGGGACATTATTATGGACAATTTTCAGCAAATTGCAGCAATTGAACTACAGAAATAACCACTTTTCCATAAACAAGGTCTAAAATCATGTTTGGTTGCACTCCGGATACAATGTTTTAAACATAACTGTTCAAACTAGATGATTAGGGACATTATGGACAATTTTCAGCAAATTGCAGCAAGCAATAGAAATAACCACTTTTCCATAAACAAGGTCTAAAATCATGTTTGGTTGCACTCCGGATACAATGTTTTAAACATAACTGTTCAAACTAGATGATTAGGGACATTATTATGGACAATTTTCAGCAAATTGCAGCAATTGAACTACAGAAATAACCACTTTTCCATAAACAAGGTCTAAAATCATGTTTGGTTGCACTCCGGATACAATGTTTTAAACATAACTGTTCAAACTAGATGATTAGGGACATTATTATGGACAATTTTCAGCAAATTGCAGCAATTGAACTACAGAAATAACCACTTTTCCATAAACAAGGTCTAAATCATGTTTGGTTGCACTCCGGATACAATGTTTTAAACATAACTGTTCAAACTAGATGATTAGGGACATTATTATGGACAATTTTCAGCAAATTGCAGCAATTGAACTACAGAAATAACCACTTTTCCATAAACAAGGTCTAAAATCATGTTTGGTTGCACTCCGGATACAATGTTTTAAACATAACTGTTCAAACTAGATGATTAGGGACATTATGGACAATTTTCAGCAAATTGCAGCAATACAGAAATAACCACTTTTCCATAAACAAGGTCTAAAATCATGTTTGGTTGCACTCCGGATACAATGTTTTAAACATAACTGTTCAAACTAGATGATTAGGGACATTATTATGGACAATTTTCAGCAAATTGCAGCAATTGACTACAGAAATAACCACTTTTCCATAAACAAGGTCTAAAATCATGTTTGGTTGCACTCCGGATACAATGTTTTAAACATAACTGTTCAAACTAGATGATTAGGGACATTATTATGGACAATTTTCAGCAAATTGCAGCAATTGACTACAGAAATAACCACTTTTCCATAAACAAGGTCTAAAATCATGTTTGGTTGCACTCCGGATACAATGTTTTAAACATAACTGTTCAAACTAGATGATTAGGGACATTATTATGGACAATTTTCAGCAAATTGCAGCAATTGACTACAGAAATAACCACTTTTCCATAAACAAGGTCTAAAATCATGTTTGGTTGCACTCCGGATACAATGTTTTAAACATAACTGTTCAAACTAGATGATTAGGGACATTATTATGGACAATTTTCAGCAAATTGCAGCAATTGAACTACAGAAATAACCACTTTTCCATAAACAAGGTCTAAATCATGTTTGGTTGCACTCCGGATACAATGTTTTAAACATAACTGTTCAAACTAGATGATTAGGGACATTATTATGGACAATTTTCAGCAAATTGCAGCAATTGAACTACAGAAATAACCACTTTTCCATAAACAAGGTCTAAAATCATGTTTGGTTGCACTCCGGATACAATGTTTTAAACATAACTGTTCAAACTAGATGATTAGGGACATTATTATGGACAATTTTCAGCAAATTGCAGCAATTGAACTACAGAAATAACCACTTTTCCATAAACAAGGTCTAAAATCATGTTTGGTTGCACTCCGGATACAATGTTTTAAACATAACTGTTCAAACTAGATGATTAGGGACATTATTATGGACAATTTTCAGCAAATTGCAGCAATTGACTACAGAAATAACCACTTTTCCATAAACAAGGTCTAAAATCATGTTTGGTTGCACTCCGGATACAATGTTTTAAACATAACTGTTCAAACTAGATGATTAGGGACATTATTATGGACAATTTTCAGCAAATTGCAGCAATTGACTACAGAAATAACCACTTTTCCATAAACAAGGTCTAAAATCATGTTTGGTTGCACTCCGGATACAATGTTTTAAACATAACTGTTCAAACTAGATGATTAGGGACATTATGGACAATTTTCAGCAAATTGCAGCAATACAGAAATAACCACTTTTCCATAAACAAGGTCTAAAATCATGTTTGGTTGCACTCCGGATACAATGTTTTAAACATAACTGTTCAAACTAGATGATTAGGGACATTATTATGGACAATTTTCAGCAAATTGCAGCAATTGACCTACAGAAATAACCACTTTTCCATAAACAAGGTCTAAAATCATGTTTGGTTGCACTCCGGATACAATGTTTTAAACATAACTGTTCAAACTAGATGATTAGGGACATTATTATGGACAATTTTCAGCAAATTGCAGCAATTGAACTACAGAAATAACCACTTTTCCATAAACAAGGTCTAAAATCATGTTTGGTTGCACTCCGGATACAATGTTTTAAACATAACTGTTCAAACTAGATGATTAGGGACATTATTATGGACAATTTTCAGCAAATTGCAGCAATTGAACTACAGAAATAACCACTTTTCCATAAACAAGGTCTAAAATCATGTTTGGTTGCACTCCGGATACAATGTTTTAAACATAACTGTTCAAACTAGATGATTAGGGACATTATTATGGACAATTTTCAGCAAATTGCAGCAATTGACTACAGAAATAACCACTTTTCCATAAACAAGGTCTAAAATCATGTTTGGTTGCACTCCGGATACAATGTTTTAAACATAACTGTTCAAACTAGATGATTAGGGACATTATTATGGACAATTTTCAGCAAATTGCAGCAATTGAACTACAGAAATAACCACTTTTCCATAAACAAGGTCTAAAATCATGTTTGGTTGCACTCCGGATACAATGTTTTAAACATAACTGTTCAAACTAGATGATTAGGGACATTATGGACAATTTTCAGCAAATTGCAGCAATAGAAATAACCACTTTTCCATAAACAAGGTCTAAAATCATGTTTGGTTGCACTCCGGATACAATGTTTTAAACATAACTGTTCAAACTAGATGATTAGGGACATTATTATGGACAATTTTCAGCAAATTGCAGCAATTGACCTACAGAAATAACCACTTTTCCATAAACAAGGTCTAAAATCATGTTTGGTTGCACTCCGGATACAATGTTTTAAACATAACTGTTCAAACTAGATGATTAGGGACATTATTATGGACAATTTTCAGCAAATTGCAGCAATTGAACTACAGAAATAACCACTTTTCCATAAACAAGGTCTAAATCATGTTTGGTTGCACTCCGGATACAATGTTTTAAACATAACTGTTCAAACTAGATGATTAGGGACATTATTATGGACAATTTTCAGCAAATTGCAGCAATTGAACTACAGAAATAACCACTTTTCCATAAACAAGGTCTAAAATCATGTTTGGTTGCACTCCGGATACAATGTTTTAAACATAACTGTTCAAACTAGATGATTAGGGACATTATTATGGACAATTTTCAGCAAATTGCAGCAATTGACTACAGAAATAACCACTTTTCCATAAACAAGGTCTAAAATCATGTTTGGTTGCACTCCGGATACAATGTTTTAAACATAACTGTTCAAACTAGATGATTAGGGACATTATTATGGACAATTTTCAGCAAATTGCAGCAATTGACTACAGAAATAACCACTTTTCCATAAACAAGGTCTAAAATCATGTTTGGTTGCACTCCGGATACAATGTTTTAAACATAACTGTTCAAACTAGATGATTAGGGACATTATGGACAATTTTCAGCAAATTGCAGCAATAGAAATAACCACTTTTCCATAAACAAGGTCTAAAATCATGTTTGGTTGCACTCCGGATACAATGTTTTAAACATAACTGTTCAAACTAGATGATTAGGGACATTATTATGGACAATTTTCAGCAAATTGCAGCAATTGACCTACAGAAATAACCACTTTTCCATAAACAAGGTCTAAAATCATGTTTGGTTGCACTCCGGATACAATGTTTTAAACATAACTGTTCAAACTAGATGATTAGGGACATTATGGACAATTTTCAGCAAATTGCAGCAATAGAAATAACCACTTTTCCATAAACAAGGTCTAAAATCATGTTTGGTTGCACTCCGGATACAATGTTTTAAACATAACTGTTCAAACTAGATGATTAGGGACATTATTATGGACAATTTTCAGCAAATTGCAGCAATTGAACTACAGAAATAACCACTTTTCCATAAACAAGGTCTAAAATCATGTTTGGTTGCACTCCGGATACAATGTTTTAAACATAACTGTTCAAACTAGATGATTAGGGACATTATTATGGACAATTTTCAGCAAATTGCAGCAATTGAACTACAGAAATAACCACTTTTCCATAAACAAGGTCTAAAATCATGTTTGGTTGCACTCCGGATACAATGTTTTAAACATAACTGTTCAAACTAGATGATTAGGGACATTATGGACAATTTTCAGCAAATTGCAGCAATAGAAATAACCACTTTTCCATAAACAAGGTCTAAAATCATGTTTGGTTGCACTCCGGATACAATGTTTTAAACATAACTGTTCAAACTAGATGATTAGGGACATTATTATGGACAATTTTCAGCAAATTGCAGCAATTGACCTACAGAAATAACCACTTTTCCATAAACAAGGTCTAAAATCATGTTTGGTTGCACTCCGGATACAATGTTTTAAACATAACTGTTCAAACTAGATGATTAGGGACATTATTATGGACAATTTTCAGCAAATTGCAGCAATTGAACTACAGAAATAACCACTTTTCCATAAACAAGGTCTAAAATCATGTTTGGTTGCACTCCGGATACAATGTTTTAAACATAACTGTTCAAACTAGATGATTAGGGACATTATTATGGACAATTTTCAGCAAATTGCAGCAATTGAACTACAGAAATAACCACTTTTCCATAAACAAGGTCTAAAATCATGTTTGGTTGCACTCCGGATACAATGTTTTAAACATAACTGTTCAAACTAGATGATTAGGGACATTATGGACAATTTTCAGCAAATTGCAGCAATAGAAATAACCACTTTTCCATAAACAAGGTCTAAAATCATGTTTGGTTGCACTCCGGATACAATGTTTTAAACATAACTGTTCAAACTAGATGATTAGGGACATTATTATGGACAATTTTCAGCAAATTGCAGCAATTGACTACAGAAATAACCACTTTTCCATAAACAAGGTCTAAAATCATGTTTGGTTGCACTCCGGATACAATGTTTTAAACATAACTGTTCAAACTAGATGATTAGGGACATTATTATGGACAATTTTCAGCAAATTGCAGCAATTGACTACAGAAATAACCACTTTTCCATAAACAAGGTCTAAAATCATGTTTGGTTGCACTCCGGATACAATGTTTTAAACATAACTGTTCAAACTAGATGATTAGGGACATTATTATGGACAATTTTCAGCAAATTGCAGCAATTGAACTACAGAAATAACCACTTTTCCATAAACAAGGTCTAAAATCATGTTTGGTTGCACTCCGGATACAATGTTTTAAACATAACTGTTCAAACTAGATGATTAGGGACATTATGGACAATTTTCAGCAAATTGCAGCAATAGAAATAACCACTTTTCCATAAACAAGGTCTAAAATCATGTTTGGTTGCACTCCGGATACAATGTTTTAAACATAACTGTTCAAACTAGATGATTAGGGACATTATTATGGACAATTTTCAGCAAATTGCAGCAATTGAACTACAGAAATAACCACTTTTCCATAAACAAGGTCTAAAATCATGTTTGGTTGCACTCCGGATACAATGTTTTAAACATAACTGTTCAAACTAGATGATTAGGGACATTATTATGGACAATTTTCAGCAAATTGCAGCAATTGAACTACAGAAATAACCACTTTTCCATAAACAAGGTCTAAAATCATGTTTGGTTGCACTCCGGATACAATGTTTTAAACATAACTGTTCAAACTAGATGATTAGGGACATTATTATGGACAATTTTCAGCAAATTGCAGCAATTGACCTACAGAAATAACCACTTTTCCATAAACAAGGTCTAAAATCATGTTTGGTTGCACTCCGGATACAATGTTTTAAACATAACTGTTCAAACTAGATGATTAGGGACATTATTATGGACAATTTTCAGCAAATTGCAGCAATTGAACTACAGAAATAACCACTTTTCCATAAACAAGGTCTAAAATCATGTTTGGTTGCACTCCGGATACAATGTTTTAAACATAACTGTTCAAACTAGATGATTAGGGACATTATTATGGACAATTTTCAGCAAATTGCAGCAATTAGAAATAACCACTTTTCCATAAACAAGGTCTAAAATCATGTTTGGTTGCACTCCGGATACAATGTTTTAAACATAACTGTTCAAACTAGATGATTAGGGACATTATTATGGACAATTTTCAGCAAATTGCAGCAATTGACTACAGAAATAACCACTTTTCCATAAACAAGGTCTAAAATCATGTTTGGTTGCACTCCGGATACAATGTTTTAAACATAACTGTTCAAACTAGATGATTAGGGACATTATTATGGACAATTTTCAGCAAATTGCAGCAATTGACTACAGAAATAACCACTTTTCCATAAACAAGGTCTAAAATCATGTTTGGTTGCACTCCGGATACAATGTTTTAAACATAACTGTTCAAACTAGATGATTAGGGACATTATGGACAATTTTCAGCAAATTGCAGCAATAGAAATAACCACTTTTCCATAAACAAGGTCTAAAATCATGTTTGGTTGCACTCCGGATACAATGTTTTAAACATAACTGTTCAAACTAGATGATTAGGGACATTATTATGGACAATTTTCAGCAAATTGCAGCAATTGACCTACAGAAATAACCACTTTTCCATAAACAAGGTCTAAAATCATGTTTGGTTGCACTCCGGATACAATGTTTTAAACATAACTGTTCAAACTAGATGATTAGGGACATTATGGACAATTTTCAGCAAATTGCAGCAATAGAAATAACCACTTTTCCATAAACAAGGTCTAAATCATGTTTGGTTGCACTCCGGATACAATGTTTTAAACATAACTGTTCAAACTAGATGATTAGGGACATTATTATGGACAATTTTCAGCAAATTGCAGCAATTGAACTACAGAAATAACCACTTTTCCATAAACAAGGTCTAAAATCATGTTTGGTTGCACTCCGGATACAATGTTTTAAACATAACTGTTCAAACTAGATGATTAGGGACATTATTATGGACAATTTTCAGCAAATTGCAGCAATTGAACTACAGAAATAACCACTTTTCCATAAACAAGGTCTAAAATCATGTTTGGTTGCACTCCGGATACAATGTTTTAAACATAACTGTTCAAACTAGATGATTAGGGACATTATTATGGACAATTTTCAGCAAATTGCAGCAATTGAACTACAGAAATAACCACTTTTCCATAAACAAGGTCTAAAATCATGTTTGGTTGCACTCCGGATACAATGTTTTAAACATAACTGTTCAAACTAGATGATTAGGGACATTATGGACAATTTTCAGCAAATTGCAGCAATTGAAATAACCACTTTTCCATAAACAAGGTCTAAAATCATGTTTGGTTGCACTCCGGATACAATGTTTTAAACATAACTGTTCAAACTAGATGATTAGGGACATTATTATGGACAATTTTCAGCAAATTGCAGCAATTGACTACAGAAATAACCACTTTTCCATAAACAAGGTCTAAAATCATGTTTGGTTGCACTCCGGATACAATGTTTTAAACATAACTGTTCAAACTAGATGATTAGGGACATTATTATGGACAATTTTCAGCAAATTGCAGCAATTGACTACAGAAATAACCACTTTTCCATAAACAAGGTCTAAAATCATGTTTGGTTGCACTCCGGATACAATGTTTTAAACATAACTGTTCAAACTAGATGATTAGGGACATTATTATGGACAATTTTCAGCAAATTGCAGCAATTGACTACAGAAATAACCACTTTTCCATAAACAAGGTCTAAAATCATGTTTGGTTGCACTCCGGATACAATGTTTTAAACATAACTGTTCAAACTAGATGATTAGGGACATTATGGACAATTTTCAGCAAATTGCAGCAATAGAAATAACCACTTTTCCATAAACAAGGTCTAAAATCATGTTTGGTTGCACTCCGGATACAATGTTTTAAACATAACTGTTCAAACTAGATGATTAGGGACATTATTATGGACAATTTTCAGCAAATTGCAGCAATTGAACTACAGAAATAACCACTTTTCCATAAACAAGGTCTAAAATCATGTTTGGTTGCACTCCGGATACAATGTTTTAAACATAACTGTTCAAACTAGATGATTAGGGACATTATTATGGACAATTTTCAGCAAATTGCAGCAATTGAACTACAGAAATAACCACTTTTCCATAAACAAGGTCTAAAATCATGTTTGGTTGCACTCCGGATACAATGTTTTAAACATAACTGTTCAAACTAGATGATTAGGGACATTATTATGGACAATTTTCAGCAAATTGCAGCAATTGAACTACAGAAATAACCACTTTTCCATAAACAAGGTCTAAAATCATGTTTGGTTGCACTCCGGATACAATGTTTTAAACATAACTGTTCAAACTAGATGATTAGGACACATTATGGACAATTTTCAGCAAATTGCAGCAATAGAAATAACCACTTTTCCATAAACAAGGTCTAAAATCATGTTTGGTTGCACTCCGGATACAATGTTTTAAACATAACTGTTCAAACTAGATGATTAGGGACATTATTATGGACAATTTTCAGCAAATTGCAGCAATTGACTACAGAAATAACCACTTTTCCATAAACAAGGTCTAAAATCATGTTTGGTTGCACTCCGGATACAATGTTTTAAACATAACTGTTCAAACTAGATGATTAGGGACATTATTATGGACAATTTTCAGCAAATTGCAGCAATTGACTACAGAAATAACCACTTTTCCATAAACAAGGTCTAAAATCATGTTTGGTTGCACTCCGGATACAATGTTTTAAACATAACTGTTCAAACTAGATGATTAGGGACATTATTATGGACAATTTTCAGCAAATTGCAGCAATTGACTACAGAAATAACCACTTTTCCATAAACAAGGTCTAAAATCATGTTTGGTTGCACTCCGGATACAATGTTTTAAACATAACTGTTCAAACTAGATGATTAGGGACATTATTATGGACAATTTTCAGCAAATTGCAGAATAGAAATAACCACTTTTCCATAAACAAGGTCTAAAATCATGTTTGGTTGCACTCCGGATACAATGTTTTAAACATAACTGTTCAAACTAGATGATTAGGGACATTATTATGGACAATTTTCAGCAAATTGCAGCAATTGACCTACAGAAATAACCACTTTTCCATAAACAAGGTCTAAAATCATGTTTGGTTGCACTCCGGATACAATGTTTTAAACATAACTGTTCAAACTAGATGATTAGGGACATTATTATGGACAATTTTCAGCAAATTGCAGCAATTGAACTACAGAAATAACCACTTTTCCATAAACAAGGTCTAAAATCATGTTTGGTTGCACTCCGGATACAATGTTTTAAACATAACTGTTCAAACTAGATGATTAGGGACATTATTATGGACAATTTTCAGCAAATTGCAGCAATTGAACTACAGAAATAACCACTTTTCCATAAACAAGGTCTAAAATCATGTTTGGTTGCACTCCGGATACAATGTTTTAAACATAACTGTTCAAACTAGATGATTAGGGACATTATTATGGACAATTTTCAGCAAATTGCAGCAATTGAACTACAGAAATAACCACTTTTCCATAAACAAGGTCTAAAATCATGTTTGGTTGCACTCCGGATACAATGTTTTAAACATAACTGTTCAAACTAGATGATTAGGGACATTATTATGGACAATTTTCAGCAAATTGCAGCAATTAGAAATAACCACTTTTCCATAAACAAGGTCTAAATCATGTTTGGTTGCACTCCGGATACAATGTTTTAAACATAACTGTTCAAACTAGATGATTAGGGACATTATTATGGACAATTTTCAGCAAATTGCAGCAATTGACCTACAGAAATAACCACTTTTCCATAAACAAGGTCTAAAATCATGTTTGGTTGCACTCCGGATACAATGTTTTAAACATAACTGTTCAAACTAGATGATTAGGGACATTATTATGGACAATTTTCAGCAAATTGCAGCAACTACAGAAATAACCACTTTTCCATAAACAAGGTCTAAAATCATGTTTGGTTGCACTCCGGATACAATGTTTTAAACATAACTGTTCAAACTAGATGATTAGGGACATTATTATGGACAATTTTCAGCAAATTGCAGCAATTGACTACAGAAATAACCACTTTTCCATAAACAAGGTCTAAAATCATGTTTGGTTGCACTCCGGATACAATGTTTTAAACATAACTGTTCAAACTAGATGATTAGGGACATTATTATGGACAATTTTCAGCAAATTGCAGCAATTGAACTACAGAAATAACCACTTTTCCATAAACAAGGTCTAAAATCATGTTTGGTTGCACTCCGGATACAATGTTTTAAACATAACTGTTCAAACTAGATGATTAGGGACATTATTATGGACAATTTTCAGCAAATTGCAGCAATTGAACTACAGAAATAACCACTTTTCCATAAACAAGGTCTAAAATCATGTTTGGTTGCACTCCGGATACAATGTTTTAAACATAACTGTTCAAACTAGATGATTAGGGACATTATGGACAATTTTCAGCAAATTGCAGCAATAGAAATAACCACTTTTCCATAAACAAGGTCTAAAATCATGTTTGGTTGCACTCCGGATACAATGTTTTAAACATAACTGTTCAAACTAGATGATTAGGGACATTATTATGGACAATTTTCAGCAAATTGCAGCAATTGACTACAGAAATAACCACTTTTCCATAAACAAGGTCTAAAATCATGTTTGGTTGCACTCCGGATACAATGTTTTAAACATAACTGTTCAAACTAGATGATTAGGGACATTATTATGGACAATTTTCAGCAAATTGCAGCAATTGACTACAGAAATAACCACTTTTCCATAAACAAGGTCTAAAATCATGTTTGGTTGCACTCCGGATACAATGTTTTAAACATAACTGTTCAAACTAGATGATTAGGGACATTATTATGGACAATTTTCAGCAAATTGCAGCAATTGAACTACAGAAATAACCACTTTTCCATAAACAAGGTCTAAAATCATGTTTGGTTGCACTCCGGATACAATGTTTTAAACATAACTGTTCAAACTAGATGATTAGGGACATTATTATGGACAATTTTCAGCAAATTGCAGCAACTACAGAAATAACCACTTTTCCATAAACAAGGTCTAAAATCATGTTTGGTTGCACTCCGGATACAATGTTTTAAACATAACTGTTCAAACTAGATGATTAGGGACATTATTATGGACAATTTTCAGCAAATTGCAGCAATTGACCTACAGAAATAACCACTTTTCCATAAACAAGGTCTAAAATCATGTTTGGTTGCACTCCGGATACAATGTTTTAAACATAACTGTTCAAACTAGATGATTAGGGACATTATTATGGACAATTTTCAGCAAATTGCAGCAATTGAACTACAGAAATAACCACTTTTCCATAAACAAGGTCTAAAATCATGTTTGGTTGCACTCCGGATACAATGTTTTAAACATAACTGTTCAAACTAGATGATTAGGGACATTATTATGGACAATTTTCAGCAAATTGCAGCAATTGACCTACAGAAATAACCACTTTTCCATAAACAAGGTCTAAAATCATGTTTGGTTGCACTCCGGATACAATGTTTTAAACATAACTGTTCAAACTAGATGATTAGGGACATTATTATGGACAATTTTCAGCAAATTGCAGCAATTGAACTACAGAAATAACCACTTTTCCATAAACAAGGTCTAAAATCATGTTTGGTTGCACTCCGGATACAATGTTTTAAACATAACTGTTCAAACTAGATGATTAGGGACATTATTATGGACAATTTTCAGCAAATTGCAGCAATTGAAAAATAACCACTTTTCCATAAACAAGGTCTAAAATCATGTTTGGTTGCACTCCGGATACAATGTTTTAAACATAACTGTTCAAACTAGATGATTAGGGACATTATTATGGACAATTTTCAGCAAATTGCAGCAATTGAACTACAGAAATAACCACTTTTCCATAAACAAGGTCTAAAATCATGTTTGGTTGCACTCCGGATACAATGTTTTAAACATAACTGTTCAAACTAGATGATTAGGGACATTATTATGGACAATTTTCAGCAAATTGCAGCAATTGAACTACAGAAATAACCACTTTTCCATAAACAAGGTCTAAAATCATGTTTGGTTGCACTCCGGATACAATGTTTTAAACATAACTGTTCAAACTAGATGATTAGGGACATTATTATGGACAATTTTCAGCAAATTGCAGCAATTGAACTACAGAAATAACCACTTTTCCATAAACAAGGTCTAAATCATGTTTGGTTGCACTCCGGATACAATGTTTTAAACATAACTGTTCAAACTAGATGATTAGGGACATTATTATGGACAATTTTCAGCAAATTGCAGCAATTGAACTACAGAAATAACCACTTTTCCATAAACAAGGTCTAAAATCATGTTTGGTTGCACTCCGGATACAATGTTTTAAACATAACTGTTCAAACTAGATGATTAGGGACATTATTATGGACAATTTTCAGCAAATTGCAGCAATTGAACTACAGAAATAACCACTTTTCCATAAACAAGGTCTAAATCATGTTTGGTTGCACTCCGGATACAATGTTTTAAACATAACTGTTCAAACTAGATGATTAGGGACATTATTATGGACAATTTTCAGCAAATTGCAGCAATTGAACTACAGAAATAACCACTTTTCCATAAACAAGGTCTAAAATCATGTTTGGTTGCACTCCGGATACAATGTTTTAAACATAACTGTTCAAACTAGATGATTAGGGACATTATTATGGACAATTTTCAGCAAATTGCAGCAATTGAACTACAGAAATAACCACTTTTCCATAAACAAGGTCTAAAATCATGTTTGGTTGCACTCCGGATACAATGTTTTAAACATAACTGTTCAAACTAGATGATTAGGGACATTATTATGGACAATTTTCAGCAAATTGCAGCAATTGACCTACAGAAATAACCACTTTTCCATAAACAAGGTCTAAAATCATGTTTGGTTGCACTCCGGATACAATGTTTTAAACATAACTGTTCAAACTAGATGATTAGGGACATTATTATGGACAATTTTCAGCAAATTGCAGCAATTGAACTACAGAAATAACCACTTTTCCATAAACAAGGTCTAAAATCATGTTTGGTTGCACTCCGGATACAATGTTTTAAACATAACTGTTCAAACTAGATGATTAGGGACATTATTATGGACAATTTTCAGCAAATTGCAGCAATTTACAGAAATAACCACTTTTCCATAAACAAGGTCTAAAATCATGTTTGGTTGCACTCCGGATACAATGTTTTAAACATAACTGTTCAAACTAGATGATTAGGGACATTATTATGGACAATTTTCAGCAAATTGCAGCAATTGACTACAGAAATAACCACTTTTCCATAAACAAGGTCTAAAATCATGTTTGGTTGCACTCCGGATACAATGTTTTAAACATAACTGTTCAAACTAGATGATTAGGGACATTATTATGGACAATTTTCAGCAAATTGCAGCAATTGAACTACAGAAATAACCACTTTTCCATAAACAAGGTCTAAAATCATGTTTGGTTGCACTCCGGATACAATGTTTTAAACATAACTGTTCAAACTAGATGATTAGGGACATTATTATGGACAATTTTCAGCAAATTGCAGCAATTGAACTACAGAAATAACCACTTTTCCATAAACAAGGTCTAAAATCATGTTTGGTTGCACTCCGGATACAATGTTTTAAACATAACTGTTCAAACTAGATGATTAGGGACATTATTATGGACAATTTTCAGCAAATTGCAGCAATTGACTACAGAAATAACCACTTTTCCATAAACAAGGTCTAAAATCATGTTTGGTTGCACTCCGGATACAATGTTTTAAACATAACTGTTCAAACTAGATGATTAGGGACATTATTATGGACAATTTTCAGCAAATTGCAGCAATTGAACTACAGAAATAACCACTTTTCCATAAACAAGGTCTAAAATCATGTTTGGTTGCACTCCGGATACAATGTTTTAAACATAACTGTTCAAACTAGATGATTAGGGACATTATTATGGACAATTTTCAGCAAATTGCAGCAATTGAACTACAGAAATAACCACTTTTCCATAAACAAGGTCTAAAATCATGTTTGGTTGCACTCCGGATACAATGTTTTAAACATAACTGTTCAAACTAGATGATTAGGGACATTATTATGGACAATTTTCAGCAAATTGCAGCAATTGACTACAGAAATAACCACTTTTCCATAAACAAGGTCTAAAATCATGTTTGGTTGCACTCCGGATACAATGTTTTAAACATAACTGTTCAAACTAGATGATTAGGGACATTATTATGGACAATTTTCAGCAAATTGCAGCAATTTACAGAAATAACCACTTTTCCATAAACAAGGTCTAAAATCATGTTTGGTTGCACTCCGGATACAATGTTTTAAACATAACTGTTCAAACTAGATGATTAGGGACATTATTATGGACAATTTTCAGCAAATTGCAGCAATTGAACTACAGAAATAACCACTTTTCCATAAACAAGGTCTAAAATCATGTTTGGTTGCACTCCGGATACAATGTTTTAAACATAACTGTTCAAACTAGATGATTAGGGACATTATTATGGACAATTTTCAGCAAATTGCAGCAATTGACTACAGAAATAACCACTTTTCCATAAACAAGGTCTAAAATCATGTTTGGTTGCACTCCGGATACAATGTTTTAAACATAACTGTTCAAACTAGATGATTAGGGACATTATTATGGACAATTTTCAGCAAATTGCAGCAATTGACTACAGAAATAACCACTTTTCCATAAACAAGGTCTAAAATCATGTTTGGTTGCACTCCGGATACAATGTTTTAAACATAACTGTTCAAACTAGATGATTAGGGACATTATGGACAATTTTCAGCAAATTGCAGCAAATAGAAATAACCACTTTTCCATAAACAAGGTCTAAAATCATGTTTGGTTGCACTCCGGATACAATGTTTTAAACATAACTGTTCAAACTAGATGATTAGGGACATTATTATGGACAATTTTCAGCAAATTGCAGCAATTGAACTACAGAAATAACCACTTTTCCATAAACAAGGTCTAAAATCATGTTTGGTTGCACTCCGGATACAATGTTTTAAACATAACTGTTCAAACTAGATGATTAGGGACATTATTATGGACAATTTTCAGCAAATTGCAGCAACTACAGAAATAACCACTTTTCCATAAACAAGGTCTAAAATCATGTTTGGTTGCACTCCGGATACAATGTTTTAAACATAACTGTTCAAACTAGATGATTAGGGACATTATTATGGACAATTTTCAGCAAATTGCAGCAATTGAACTACAGAAATAACCACTTTTCCATAAACAAGGTCTAAATCATGTTTGGTTGCACTCCGGATACAATGTTTTAAACATAACTGTTCAAACTAGATGATTAGGGACATTATTATGGACAATTTTCAGCAAATTGCAGCAATTGAACTACAGAAATAACCACTTTTCCATAAACAAGGTCTAAAATCATGTTTGGTTGCACTCCGGATACAATGTTTTAAACATAACTGTTCAAACTAGATGATTAGGGACATTATGGACAATTTTCAGCAAATTGCAGCAATACAGAAATAACCACTTTTCCATAAACAAGGTCTAAAATCATGTTTGGTTGCACTCCGGATACAATGTTTTAAACATAACTGTTCAAACTAGATGATTAGGGACATTATTATGGACAATTTTCAGCAAATTGCAGCAATTGACTACAGAAATAACCACTTTTCCATAAACAAGGTCTAAAATCATGTTTGGTTGCACTCCGGATACAATGTTTTAAACATAACTGTTCAAACTAGATGATTAGGGACATTATTATGGACAATTTTCAGCAAATTGCAGCAATTGACTACAGAAATAACCACTTTTCCATAAACAAGGTCTAAAATCATGTTTGGTTGCACTCCGGATACAATGTTTTAAACATAACTGTTCAAACTAGATGATTAGGGACATTATTATGGACAATTTTCAGCAAATTGCAGCAATTGACTACAGAAATAACCACTTTTCCATAAACAAGGTCTAAAATCATGTTTGGTTGCACTCCGGATACAATGTTTTAAACATAACTGTTCAAACTAGATGATTAGGGACATTATGGACAATTTTCAGCAATTGCAGCAATAGAAATAACCACTTTTCCATAAACAAGGTCTAAAATCATGTTTGGTTGCACTCCGGATACAATGTTTTAAACATAACTGTTCAAACTAGATGATTAGGGACATTATTATGGACAATTTTCAGCAAATTGCAGCAATTGACTACAGAAATAACCACTTTTCCATAAACAAGGTCTAAAATCATGTTTGGTTGCACTCCGGATACAATGTTTTAAACATAACTGTTCAAACTAGATGATTAGGGACATTATTATGGACAATTTTCAGCAAATTGCAGCAATTGACTACAGAAATAACCACTTTTCCATAAACAAGGTCTAAAATCATGTTTGGTTGCACTCCGGATACAATGTTTTAAACATAACTGTTCAAACTAGATGATTAGGGACATTATGGACAATTTTCAGCAAATTGCAGCAATACAGAAATAACCACTTTTCCATAAACAAGGTCTAAAATCATGTTTGGTTGCACTCCGGATACAATGTTTTAAACATAACTGTTCAAACTAGATGATTAGGGACATTATTATGGACAATTTTCAGCAAATTGCAGCAATTGACCTACAGAAATAACCACTTTTCCATAAACAAGGTCTAAAATCATGTTTGGTTGCACTCCGGATACAATGTTTTAAACATAACTGTTCAAACTAGATGATTAGGGACATTATGGACAATTTTCAGCAAATTGCAGCAACTAGAAATAACCACTTTTCCATAAACAAGGTCTAAAATCATGTTTGGTTGCACTCCGGATACAATGTTTTAAACATAACTGTTCAAACTAGATGATTAGGGACATTATTATGGACAATTTTCAGCAAATTGCAGCAATTGACTACAGAAATAACCACTTTTCCATAAACAAGGTCTAAAATCATGTTTGGTTGCACTCCGGATACAATGTTTTAAACATAACTGTTCAAACTAGATGATTAGGGACATTATTATGGACAATTTTCAGCAAATTGCAGCAATTGAACTACAGAAATAACCACTTTTCCATAAACAAGGTCTAAAATCATGTTTGGTTGCACTCCGGATACAATGTTTTAAACATAACTGTTCAAACTAGATGATTAGGGACATTATTATGGACAATTTTCAGCAAATTGCAGCAATTGAACTACAGAAATAACCACTTTTCCATAAACAAGGTCTAAAATCATGTTTGGTTGCACTCCGGATACAATGTTTTAAACATAACTGTTCAAACTAGATGATTAGGGACATTATGGACAATTTTCAGCAAATTGCAGCAATAGAAATAACCACTTTTCCATAAACAAGGTCTAAAATCATGTTTGGTTGCACTCCGGATACAATGTTTTAAACATAACTGTTCAAACTAGATGATTAGGGACATTATTATGGACAATTTTCAGCAAATTGCAGCAATTGAACTACAGAAATAACCACTTTTCCATAAACAAGGTCTAAAATCATGTTTGGTTGCACTCCGGATACAATGTTTTAAACATAACTGTTCAAACTAGATGATTAGGGACATTATTATGGACAATTTTCAGCAAATTGCAGCAATTGACTACAGAAATAACCACTTTTCCATAAACAAGGTCTAAAATCATGTTTGGTTGCACTCCGGATACAATGTTTTAAACATAACTGTTCAAACTAGATGATTAGGGACATTATTATGGACAATTTTCAGCAAATTGCAGCAATTGACTACAGAAATAACCACTTTTCCATAAACAAGGTCTAAAATCATGTTTGGTTGCACTCCGGATACAATGTTTTAAACATAACTGTTCAAACTAGATGATTAGGGACATTATGGACAATTTTCAGCAAATTGCAGCAATACAGAAATAACCACTTTTCCATAAACAAGGTCTAAAATCATGTTTGGTTGCACTCCGGATACAATGTTTTAAACATAACTGTTCAAACTAGATGATTAGGGACATTATTATGGACAATTTTCAGCAAATTGCAGCAATTGAACTACAGAAATAACCACTTTTCCATAAACAAGGTCTAAAATCATGTTTGGTTGCACTCCGGATACAATGTTTTAAACATAACTGTTCAAACTAGATGATTAGGGACATTATTATGGACAATTTTCAGCAAATTGCAGCAATTGAACTACAGAAATAACCACTTTTCCATAAACAAGGTCTAAATCATGTTTGGTTGCACTCCGGATACAATGTTTTAAACATAACTGTTCAAACTAGATGATTAGGGACATTATTATGGACAATTTTCAGCAAATTGCAGCAATTGAACTACAGAAATAACCACTTTTCCATAAACAAGGTCTAAAATCATGTTTGGTTGCACTCCGGATACAATGTTTTAAACATAACTGTTCAAACTAGATGATTAGGGACATTATTATGGACAATTTTCAGCAAATTGCAGCAATTGAACTACAGAAATAACCACTTTTCCATAAACAAGGTCTAAAATCATGTTTGGTTGCACTCCGGATACAATGTTTTAAACATAACTGTTCAAACTAGATGATTAGGGACATTATTATGGACAATTTTCAGCAAATTGCAGCAATTGAACTACAGAAATAACCACTTTTCCATAAACAAGGTCTAAAATCATGTTTGGTTGCACTCCGGATACAATGTTTTAAACATAACTGTTCAAACTAGATGATTAGGGACATTATTATGGACAATTTTCAGCAAATTGCAGCAATTGACTACAGAAATAACCACTTTTCCATAAACAAGGTCTAAAATCATGTTTGGTTGCACTCCGGATACAATGTTTTAAACATAACTGTTCAAACTAGATGATTAGGGACATTATTATGGACAATTTTCAGCAAATTGCAGCAATTGACTACAGAAATAACCACTTTTCCATAAACAAGGTCTAAAATCATGTTTGGTTGCACTCCGGATACAATGTTTTAAACATAACTGTTCAAACTAGATGATTAGGGACATTATTATGGACAATTTTCAGCAAATTGCAGCAATTGAACTACAGAAATAACCACTTTTCCATAAACAAGGTCTAAAATCATGTTTGGTTGCACTCCGGATACAATGTTTTAAACATAACTGTTCAAACTAGATGATTAGGGACATTATTATGGACAATTTTCAGCAAATTGCAGCAATTGACTACAGAAATAACCACTTTTCCATAAACAAGGTCTAAAATCATGTTTGGTTGCACTCCGGATACAATGTTTTAAACATAACTGTTCAAACTAGATGATTAGGGACATTATTATGGACAATTTTCAGCAAATTGCAGCAATTGAACTACAGAAATAACCACTTTTCCATAAACAAGGTCTAAAATCATGTTTGGTTGCACTCCGGATACAATGTTTTAAACATAACTGTTCAAACTAGATGATTAGGGACATTATTATGGACAATTTTCAGCAAATTGCAGCAATTGAACTACAGAAATAACCACTTTTCCATAAACAAGGTCTAAAATCATGTTTGGTTGCACTCCGGATACAATGTTTTAAACATAACTGTTCAAACTAGATGATTAGGGACATTATTATGGACAATTTTCAGCAAATTGCAGCAATTGACTACAGAAATAACCACTTTTCCATAAACAAGGTCTAAAATCATGTTTGGTTGCACTCCGGATACAATGTTTTAAACATAACTGTTCAAACTAGATGATTAGGGACATTATTATGGACAATTTTCAGCAAATTGCAGCAATTGAGAAATAACCACTTTTCCATAAACAAGGTCTAAATCATGTTTGGTTGCACTCCGGATACAATGTTTTAAACATAACTGTTCAAACTAGATGATTAGGGACATTATTATGGACAATTTTCAGCAAATTGCAGCAATTGACTACAGAAATAACCACTTTTCCATAAACAAGGTCTAAAATCATGTTTGGTTGCACTCCGGATACAATGTTTTAAACATAACTGTTCAAACTAGATGATTAGGGACATTATTATGGACAATTTTCAGCAAATTGCAGCAATAGAAATAACCACTTTTCCATAAACAAGGTCTAAAATCATGTTTGGTTGCACTCCGGATACAATGTTTTAAACATAACTGTTCAAACTAGATGATTAGGGACATTATTATGGACAATTTTCAGCAAATTGCAGCAATTGACTACAGAAATAACCACTTTTCCATAAACAAGGTCTAAAATCATGTTTGGTTGCACTCCGGATACAATGTTTTAAACATAACTGTTCAAACTAGATGATTAGGGACATTATTATGGACAATTTTCAGCAAATTGCAGCAATTGACCTACAGAAATAACCACTTTTCCATAAACAAGGTCTAAAATCATGTTTGGTTGCACTCCGGATACAATGTTTTAAACATAACTGTTCAAACTAGATGATTAGGGACATTATTATGGACAATTTTCAGCAAATTGCAGCAATTGAACTACAGAAATAACCACTTTTCCATAAACAAGGTCTAAAATCATGTTTGGTTGCACTCCGGATACAATGTTTTAAACATAACTGTTCAAACTAGATGATTAGGGACATTATTATGGACAATTTTCAGCAAATTGCAGCAATTGAACTACAGAAATAACCACTTTTCCATAAACAAGGTCTAAAATCATGTTTGGTTGCACTCCGGATACAATGTTTTAAACATAACTGTTCAAACTAGATGATTAGGGACATTATTATGGACAATTTTCAGCAAATTGCAGCAATTGAACTACAGAAATAACCACTTTTCCATAAACAAGGTCTAAAATCATGTTTGGTTGCACTCCGGATACAATGTTTTAAACATAACTGTTCAAACTAGATGATTAGGGACATTATTATGGACAATTTTCAGCAAATTGCAGCAATTGAACTACAGAAATAACCACTTTTCCATAAACAAGGTCTAAAATCATGTTTGGTTGCACTCCGGATACAATGTTTTAAACATAACTGTTCAAACTAGATGATTAGGGACATTATTATGGACAATTTTCAGCAAATTGCAGCAATTGAACTACAGAAATAACCACTTTTCCATAAACAAGGTCTAAAATCATGTTTGGTTGCACTCCGGATACAATGTTTTAAACATAACTGTTCAAACTAGATGATTAGGGACATTATTATGGACAATTTTCAGCAAATTGCAGCAATTGAACTACAGAAATAACCACTTTTCCATAAACAAGGTCTAAAATCATGTTTGGTTGCACTCCGGATACAATGTTTTAAACATAACTGTTCAAACTAGATGATTAGGGACATTATTATGGACAATTTTCAGCAAATTGCAGCAATTGAACTACAGAAATAACCACTTTTCCATAAACAAGGTCTAAAATCATGTTTGGTTGCACTCCGGATACAATGTTTTAAACATAACTGTTCAAACTAGATGATTAGGGACATTATTATGGACAATTTTCAGCAAATTGCAGCAATAGAAATAACCACTTTTCCATAAACAAGGTCTAAAATCATGTTTGGTTGCACTCCGGATACAATGTTTTAAACATAACTGTTCAAACTAGATGATTAGGGACATTATTATGGACAATTTTCAGCAAATTGCAGCAATTGACCTACAGAAATAACCACTTTTCCATAAACAAGGTCTAAAATCATGTTTGGTTGCACTCCGGATACAATGTTTTAAACATAACTGTTCAAACTAGATGATTAGGGACATTATTATGGACAATTTTCAGCAAATTGCAGCAATTGAACTACAGAAATAACCACTTTTCCATAAACAAGGTCTAAAATCATGTTTGGTTGCACTCCGGATACAATGTTTTAAACATAACTGTTCAAACTAGATGATTAGGGACATTATTATGGACAATTTTCAGCAAATTGCAGCAATTGAACTACAGAAATAACCACTTTTCCATAAACAAGGTCTAAAATCATGTTTGGTTGCACTCCGGATACAATGTTTTAAACATAACTGTTCAAACTAGATGATTAGGGACATTATTATGGACAATTTTCAGCAAATTGCAGCAATTGACCTACAGAAATAACCACTTTTCCATAAACAAGGTCTAAAATCATGTTTGGTTGCACTCCGGATACAATGTTTTAAACATAACTGTTCAAACTAGATGATTAGGGACATTATTATGGACAATTTTCAGCAAATTGCAGCAATTGAACTACAGAAATAACCACTTTTCCATAAACAAGGTCTAAAATCATGTTTGGTTGCACTCCGGATACAATGTTTTAAACATAACTGTTCAAACTAGATGATTAGGGACATTATTATGGACAATTTTCAGCAAATTGCAGCAATTGACCTACAGAAATAACCACTTTTCCATAAACAAGGTCTAAAATCATGTTTGGTTGCACTCCGGATACAATGTTTTAAACATAACTGTTCAAACTAGATGATTAGGGACATTATTATGGACAATTTTCAGCAAATTGCAGCAATTGAACTACAGAAATAACCACTTTTCCATAAACAAGGTCTAAAATCATGTTTGGTTGCACTCCGGATACAATGTTTTAAACATAACTGTTCAAACTAGATGATTAGGGACATATTATGGACAATTTTCAGCAAATTGCAGCAATTGAAATAACCACTTTTCCATAAACAAGGTCTAAATCATGTTTGGTTGCACTCCGGATACAATGTTTTAAACATAACTGTTCAAACTAGATGATTAGGGACATTATTATGGACAATTTTCAGCAAATTGCAGCAATTGACCTACAGAAATAACCACTTTTCCATAAACAAGGTCTAAAATCATGTTTGGTTGCACTCCGGATACAATGTTTTAAACATAACTGTTCAAACTAGATGATTAGGGACATTATTATGGACAATTTTCAGCAAATTGCAGCAATTGAAATAACCACTTTTCCATAAACAAGGTCTAAATCATGTTTGGTTGCACTCCGGATACAATGTTTTAAACATAACTGTTCAAACTAGATGATTAGGGACATTATTATGGACAATTTTCAGCAAATTGCAGCAATTGACCTACAGAAATAACCACTTTTCCATAAACAAGGTCTAAAATCATGTTTGGTTGCACTCCGGATACAATGTTTTAAACATAACTTTTCAAACTAGATGATTAGGGACATTATTATGGACAATTTTCAGCAAATTGCAGCAATTGAACTGCAGAAATAACCACTTTTCCATAAACAAGGTCTAAATCATGTTTGGTTGCACTCCGGATACAATGTTTTAAACATAACTGTTCAAACTAGATGATTAGGGACATTATTATGGACAATTTTCAGCAAATTGCAGCAATTGAACTACAGAAATAACCACTTTTCCATAAACAAGGTCTAAATCATGTTTGGTTGCACTCCCGATACAATATTTTAAACATAACTGTTCAAACTAGATGATTAGGGACATTTTATGGACAATTTTCAGCAAATTGCAGCAATTGACCTACAGAAATAACCACTTTTCCATAAACAAGGTCTAAATCATGTTTGGTTGCACTCCGGATACAATGTTTTAAACATAACTGTTCAAACTAGATGATTAGGGACATTATTATGGACAATTTTCAAGCAAATTGCAGCAATTGAACTACAGAAATAACCACTTTTCCATAAACAAGGTCTAAATCATGTTTGGTTGCACTCCGGATACAATGTTTTAAACATAACTGTTCAAACTAGATGATTAGGGACATTATTATGGACAATTTTCAGCAAATTGCAGCAATTGAAATAACCACTTTTCCATAAACAAGGTCTAAAATCATGTTTGGTTGCACTCCGGATACAATGTTTTAAACATAACTGTTCAAACTAGATGATTAGGGACATTATTATGGACAATTTTCAGCAAATTGCAGCAATTGACTTACAGAAATAACCACTTTTCCATAAACAAGGTCTAAAATCATGTTTGGTTGCACTCCGGATACAATGTTTTAAACATAACTGTTCAAACTAGATGATTAGGGACATTATGGACAATTTTCAGCAAGTTGCAGCAATAGAAATAACCACTTTTCCATAAACAAGGTCTAAAATCATGTTTGGTTGCACTCCGGATACAATGTTTTAAACCTAACTGTTCAAACTAGATGATTAGGGACATTATTATGGACAATTTTCAGCAAATTGCAGCAATTGAAATAACCACTTTTCCATAAACAAGGTCTAAATCATGTTTGGTTGCACTCCGGATACAATGTTTTAAACATAACTGTTCAAACTAGATGATTAGGGACATTATTATGGACAATTTTCAGCAAATTGCAGCAATTGAACTACAGAAATAACCACTTTTCCATAAACAAGGTCTAAATCATGTTTGGTTGCACTCCGGATACAATGTTTTAAACTTAACTGTTCAAACTAGATGATTAGGGACATTATTATGGACAATTTTCAGCAAATTGCAGCAATTGACCTACAGAAATAACCACTTTTCCATAAACAAGGTCTAAAATCATGTTTGGTTGCACTCCGGATACAATGTTTGAAACATAACTGTTCAAACTAGATGATTAGGGACATTATTATGGACAATTTTCAGCAAATTGCAGCAATTGAACTACAGAAATAACCACTTTTCCATAAACAAGGTCTAAATCATGTTTGGTTGCACTCCGGATACAATGTTTTAAACATAACTGTTCAAAGTAGATGATTAGGGACATTATTATGGACAATTTTCAGCAAATTGCAGCAATTGAACTGCAGAAATAACCACTTTTCCATAAACAAGGTCTAAATCATGTTTGGTTGCACTCCGGATACAATGTTTTAAACATAACTGTTCAAACTAGATGATTAGGGACATTATTATGGACAATTTTCAGCAAATTTCAGCAATTGAACTACAGAAATAACCACTTTTCCATAAACAAGGTCTAAAATCATGTTTGGTTGCACTCCGGATACAATGTTTTAAACATAACTGTTCAAACTAGATGATTAGGGACATTATTATGGACAATTTTCAGCAAATTGCAGCAATTGACCTACAGAAATAACCACTTTTCCATAAACAAGGTCTAAAATCATGTTTGGTTGCACTCCGGATACAATGTTTTAAACATAACTGTTCAAACTAGATGATTAGGGACATTATTATGGACAATTTTCAGCAAATTGCAGCAATTGACCTACAGAAATAACCACTTTTCCATAAACAAGGTCTAAAATCATGTTTGGTTGCACTCCGGATACAATGTTTTAAACATAACTGTTCAAACTAGATGATTAGGGACATTATTATGGACAATTTTCAGCAAATTGCAGCAATTGAACTACAGAAATAACCACTTTTCCATAAACAAGGTCTAAAATCATGTTTGGTTGACTCCGGATACAATGTTTTAAACATGACTGTTCAAACTAGATGATTAGGGACATTATTATGGACAATTTTCAAGCAAATTGCAGCAATTGAACTACAGAAATAACCACTTTTCCATAAACAAGGTCTAAAATTATGTTTGGTTGCACTCCGGATACAATGTTTTAAACATAACTGTTCAAACTAGATGATTAGGGACATTATTATGGACAATTTTCAGCAAATTGCAGCAATTGACTTACAGAAATAACCACTTTTCCATAAACAAGGTCTAAAATCATGTTTGGTTGCACTCCGGATACAATGTTTTAAACATAACTGTTCAAACTAGATGATTAGGGACACTATGGACAATTTTCAGCAAGTTGCAGCAATAGAAATAACCACTTTTCCATAAACAAGGTCTAAAATCATGTTTGGTTGCACTCCGGATACAATGTTTTAAACATAACTGTTCAAACTAGATGATTAGGGACATTATTATGGACAATTTTCAGCAAATTGCAGCAATTGACCTACAGAAATAACCACTTTTCCATAAACAAGGTCTAAAATCATGTTTGGTTGCACTCCGGATACAATGTTTTAAACATAACTGTTCAAACTAGATGATTAGGGACATTATTATGGACAATTTTCAGCAAATTGCAGCAATTGAACTACAGAAATAACAATTTTTCCATAAACAAGGTCTAAATCATGTTTGGTTGCACTCCGGATACAATGTTTTAAACATAACTGTTCAAACTAGATGATTAGGGACATTATTATGGACAATTTTCAGCAAATTGCAGCAATTGAAATAACCACTTTTCCATAAACAAGGTCTAAATCATGTTTGGTTGCACTCCGGATACAATGTTTTAAACATAACTGTTCAAACTAGATGATTAGGGACATTATTATGGACAATTTTCAGCAAATTGCAGCAATTGACCTACAGAAATAACCACTTTTCCATAAACAAGGTCTAAAATCATGTTTGGTTGCACTCCGGATACAATGTTTTAAACATAACTGTTCAAACTAGATGATTAGGGACATTATTATGGACAATTTTCAGCAAATTGCAGCAATTGAAATAACCACTTTTCCATAAACAAGGTCTAAATCATGTTTGGTTGCACTCCGGATACAATGTTTTAAACATAACTGTTCAAACTAGATGATTAGGGACATTATTATGGACAATTTTCAGCAAATTGCAGCAATTGACCTACAGAAATAACCACTTTTCCATAAACAAGGTCTAAAATCATGTTTGGTTGCACTCCGGATACAATGTTTTAAACATAACTTTTCAAACTAGATGATTAGGGACATTATTATGGACAATTTTCAGCAAATTGCAGCAATTGAACTGCAGAAATAACCACTTTTCCATAAACAAGGTCTAAATCATGTTTGGTTGCACTCCGGATACAATGTTTTAAACATAACTGTTCAAACTAGATGATTAGGGACATTATTATGGACAATTTTCAGCAAATTGCAGCAATTGAACTACAGAAATAACCACTTTTCCATAAACAAGGTCTAAATCATGTTTGGTTGCACTCCCGATACAATATTTTAAACATAACTGTTCAAACTAGATGATTAGGGACATTATTATGGACAATTTTCAGCAAATTGCAGCAATTGACCTACAGAAATAACCACTTTTCCATAAACAAGGTCTAAATCATGTTTGGTTGCACTCCGGATACAATGTTTTAAACATAACTGTTCAAACTAGATGATTAGGGACATTATTATGGACAATTTTCAAGCAAATTGCAGCAATTGAACTACAGAAATAACCACTTTTCCATAAACAAGGTCTAAATCATGTTTGGTTGCACTCCGGATACAATGTTTTAAACATAACTGTTCAAACTAGATGATTAGGGACATTATTATGGACAATTTTCAGCAAATTGCAGCAATTGAAATAACCACTTTTCCATAAACAAGGTCTAAAATCATGTTTGGTTGCACTCCGGATACAATGTTTTAAACATAACTGTTCAAACTAGATGATTAGGGACATTATTATGGACAATTTTCAGCAAATTGCAGCAATTGACTTACAGAAATAACCACTTTTCCATAAACAAGGTCTAAAATCATGTTTGGTTGCACTCCGGATACAATGTTTTAAACATAACTGTTCAAACTAGATGATTAGGGACATTATGGACAATTTTCAGCAAGTTGCAGCAATAGAAATAACCACTTTTCCATAAACAAGGTCTAAAATCATGTTTGGTTGCACTCCGGATACAATGTTTTAAACCTAACTGTTCAAACTAGATGATTAGGGACATTATTATGGACAATTTTCAGCAAATTGCAGCAATTGAAATAACCACTTTTCCATAAACAAGGTCTAAATCATGTTTGGTTGCACTCCGGATACAATGTTTTAAACATAACTGTTCAAACTAGATGATTAGGGACATTATTATGGACAATTTTCAGCAAATTGCAGCAATTGAACTACAGAAATAACCACTTTTCCATAAACAAGGTCTAAATCATGTTTGGTTGCACTCCGGATACAATGTTTTAAACTTAACTGTTCAAACTAGATGATTAGGGACATTATTATGGACAATTTTCAGCAAATTGCAGCAATTGAAATAACCACTTTTCCATAAACAAGGTCTAAAATCATGTTTGGTTGCACTCCCGATACAATATTTTAAACATAACTGTTCAAACTAGATGATTAGGGACATTATTATGGACAATTTTCAGCAAATTGCAGCAATTGAACTACAGAAATAACCACTTTTCCATAAACAAGGTCTAAATCATGTTTGGTTGCACTCCGGATACAATGTTTTAAACATAACTGTTCAAAGTAGATGATTAGGGACATTATTATGGACAATTTTCAGCAAATTGCAGCAATTGAACTGCAGAAATAACCACTTTTCCATAAACAAGGTCTAAATCATGTTTGGTTGCACTCCGGATACAATGTTTTAAACATAACTGTTCAAACTAGATGATTAGGGACATTATTATGGACAATTTTCAGCAAATTTCAGCAATTGAACTACAGAAATAACCACTTTTCCATAAACAAGGTCTAAAATCATGTTTGGTTGCACTCCGGATACAATGTTTTAAACATAACTGTTCAAACTAGATGATTAGGGACATTATTATGGACAATTTTCAGCAAATTGCAGCAATTGACCTACAGAAATAACCACTTTTCCATAAACAAGGTCTAAAATCATGTTTGGTTGCACTCCGGATACAATGTTTTAAACATAACTGTTCAAACTAGATGATTAGGGACATTATTATGGACAATTTTCAGCAAATTGCAGCAATTGACCTACAGAAATAACCACTTTTCCATAAACAAGGTCTAAAATCATGTTTGGTTGCACTCCGGATACAATGTTTTAAACATAACTGTTCAAACTAGATGATTAGGGACATTATTATGGACAATTTTCAGCAAATTGCAGCAATTGAACTACAGAAATAACCACTTTTCCATAAACAAGGTCTAAAATCATGTTTGGTTGACTCCGGATACAATGTTTTAAACATGACTGTTCAAACTAGATGATTAGGGACATTATTATGGACAATTTTCAAGCAAATTGCAGCAATTGAACTACAGAAATAACCACTTTTCCATAAACAAGGTCTAAAATTATGTTTGGTTGCACTCCGGATACAATGTTTTAAACATAACTGTTCAAACTAGATGATTAGGGACATTATTATGGACAATTTTCAGCAAATTGCAGCAATTGACTTACAGAAATAACCACTTTTCCATAAACAAGGTCTAAAATCATGTTTGGTTGCACTCCGGATACAATGTTTTAAACATAACTGTTCAAACTAGATGATTAGGGACACTATGGACAATTTTCAGCAAGTTGCAGCAATAGAAATAACCACTTTTCCATAAACAAGGTCTAAAATCATGTTTGGTTGCACTCCGGATACAATGTTTTAAACATAACTGTTCAAACTAGATGATTAGGGACATTATTATGGACAATTTTCAGCAAATTGCAGCAATTGACCTACAGAAATAACCACTTTTCCATAAACAAGGTCTAAAATCATGTTTGGTTGCACTCCGGATACAATGTTTGAAACATAACTGTTCAAACTAGATGATTAGGGACATTATTATGGACAATTTTCAGCAAATTGCAGCAATTGAACTACAGAAATAACCACTTTTCCATAAACAAGGTCTAAATCATGTTTGGTTGCACTCCGGATACAATGTTTTAAACTTAACTGTTCAAACTAGATGATTAGGGACATTATTATGGACAATTTTCAGCAAATTGCAGCAATTGACCTACAGAAATAACCACTTTTCCATAAACAAGGTCTAAAATCATGTTTGGTTGCACTCCGGATACAATGTTTTAAACATAACTGTTCAAACTAGATGATTAGGGACATTATTATGGACAATTTTCAGCTAATTGCAGCAATTGAACTGCAGAAATAACCACTTTTCCATAAACAAGGTCTAAATCATGTTTGGTTGCACTCCGGATGCAATGTTTTAAACATAACTGTTCAAACTAGATGATTAGGGACATTATTATGGACAATTTTCAGCAAATTGCAGCAATTGACCTACAGAAATAACCACTTTTCCATAAACAAGGTCTAAAATCATGTTTGGTTGCACTCCGGATACAATGTTTTAAACATAACTGTTCAAACTAGATGATTAGGGACATTATTATTGACAATTTTCAGCAAATTGCAGCAATTGAAATAACCACTTTTCCATAAACAAGGTCTAAATCATGTTTGGTTGCACTCCGGATACAATGTTTTAAACATAACTGTTCAAACTAGATGATTAGGGACATTATTATGGACAATTTTCAGCAAATTGCAGCAATTGACCTACAGAAATAACCACTTTTCCATAAACAAGGTCTAAAATCATGTTTGGTTGCACTCCGGATACAATGTTTTAAACATAACTGTTCAAACTAGATGATTAGGGACATTATTATGGACAATTTTCAGCAAATTGCAGCAATTGACCTACAGAAATAACCACTTTTCCATAAACAAGGTCTAAAATCATGTTTGGTTGCACTCCGGATACAATGTTTTAAACATAACTGTTCAAACTAGATGATTAGGGACATTATTATGGACAATTTTCAGCAAATTGCAGCAATTGAAATAACCACTTTTCCATAAACAAGGTCTAAATCATGTTTGGTTGCACTCCGGATACAATGTTTTAAACATAACTGTTCAAACTAGATGATTAGGGACATTATTATGGACAATTTTCAGCAAATTGCAGCAATTGACCTACAGAAATAACCACTTTTCCATAAACAAGGTCTAAAATCATGTTTGGTTGCACTCCGGATACAATGTTTTAAACATAACTGTTCAAACTAGATGATTAGGGACATTATTATGGACAATTTTCAGCAAATTGCAGCAATTGAAATAACCACTTTTCCATAAACAAGGTCTAAATCATGTTTGGTTGCACTCCGGATACAATGTTTTAAACATAACTGTTCAAACTAGATGATTAGGGACATTATTATGGACAATTTTCAGCAAATTGCAGCAATTGACCTACAGAAATAACCACTTTTCCATAAACAAGGTCTAAAATCATGTTTGGTTGCACTCCGGATACAATGTTTGAAACATAACTGTTCAAACTAGATGATTAGGGACATTATTATGGACAATTTTCAGCAAATTGCAGCAATTGAACTACAGAAATAACCACTTTTCCATAAACAAGGTCTAAATCATGTTTGGTTGCACTCCGGATACAATGTTTTAAACTTAACTGTTCAAACTAGATGATTAGGGACATTATTATGGACAATTTTCAGCAAATTGCAGCAATTGACCTACAGAAATAACCACTTTTCCATAAACAAGGTCTAAAATCATGTTTGGTTGCACTCCGGATACAATGTTTTAAACATAACTGTTCAAAGTAGATGATTAGGGACATTATTATGGACAATTTTCAGCAAATTGCAGCAATTGAACTGCAGAAATAACCACTTTTCCATAAACAAGGTCTAAATCATGTTTGGTGGCACTCCGGATACAATGTTTTAAACATAACTGTTCAAACTAGATGATTAGGGACATTATTATGGACAATTTTCAGCAAATTGCAGCAATTGACCAACAGAAATAACCACTTTTCCATAAACAAGGTCTAAAATCATGTTTGGTTGCACTCCGGATACAATGTTTTAAACATAACTGTTCAAACTAGATGATTAGGGACATTATTATGGACAATTTTCAGCAAATTGCAGCAATTGACCTACAGAAATAACCACTTTTCCATAAACAAGGTCTAAAATCATGTTTGGTTGCACTCCGGATACAATGTTTTAAACATAACTGTTCAACTAGATGATTAGGGACATTATGGACAATTTTCAGCAAGTTGCAGCAATATAAATAACCACTTTTCCATAAACAAGGTCTAAAATCATGTTTGGTTGCACTCCGGATACAATGTTTTAAACTTAACTGTTCAAACTAGATGATTAGGGACATTATTATGGACAATTTTCAGCAAATTGCAGCAATTGAACTGCAGAAATAACCACTTTTCCATAAACAAGGTCTAAAATCATGTTTGGTTGCACTCCGGATACAATGTTTTAAACATAACTGTTCAAACTAGATGATTAGGGACATTATTATGGACAATTTTCAGCAAATTTCAGCAATTGAACTACAGAAATACCCACTTTTCCATAAACAAGGTCTAAAATCATGTTTGGTTGCACTCCGGATACAATGTTTTAAACATAACTGTTCAAACTAGATGATTAGGGACATTATTATGGACAATTTTCAGCAAATTGCAGCAATTGACCTACAGAAATAACCACTTTTCCATAAACAAGGTCTAAAATCATGTTTGGTTGCACTCCGGATACAATGTTTTAAACATAACTGTTCAAACTAGATGATTAGGGACATTATTATGGACAATTTTCAGCAAATTGCAGCAATTGACCTACAGAAATAACCACTATTCCATAAACAAGGTCTAAAATCATGTTTGGTTGCACTCCGGATACAATGTTTTAAACATAACTGTTCAAACTAGATGATTAGGGACATTATTATGGACAATTTTCAGCAAATTGCAGCAATTGACTTACAGAAATAACCACTTTTCCATAAACAAGGTCTAAAATCATGTTTGGTTGCACTCCGGATACAATGTTTTAAACATAACTGTTCAAACTAGATGATTAGGGACATTATGGACAATTTTCAGCAAGTTGCAGCAATAGAAATAACCACTTTTCCATAAACAAGGTCTAAATCATGTTTGGTTGCACTCCGGATACAATGTTTTAAACATAACTGTTCAAACTAGATGATTAGGGACATTATTATGGACAATTTTCAGCAAATTGCAGCAATTGACCTACAGAAATAACCACTTTTCCATAAACAAGGTCTAAATCATGTTTGGTTGCACTCCGAATACAATGTTTTAAACATAACTGTTCAAACTAGATGATTAGGGACATTATTATGGACAATTTTCAGCAAATTGCAGCAATTGACCTACAGAAATAACCACTTTTCCATAAACAAGGTCTAAATCATGTTTGGTTGCACTCCGAATACAATGTTTTAAACATAACTGTTCAAACTAGATGATTAGGGACATTATGGACAATTTTCAGCAAGTTGCAGCAATAGAAATAACCACTTTTCCATAAACAAGGTCTAAAATCATGTTTGGTTGCACTCCGGATACAATGTTTTAAACATAACTGTTCAAACTAGATGATTAGGGACATTATTATGGACAATTTTCAGCAAATTGCAGCAATTGAACTACAGAAATAACCTATTTTCCATAAACAAGGTCTAAAATCATGTTTGGTTGCACTCCTGATACAATGTTTTAAACATAACTGTTCAAACTAGATGATTAGGGACATTATTATGGACAATTTCCAAGCAAATTGCAGCAATTAAACTACAGAAATAACCACTTTTCCATAAACAAGGTCTAAAATCATGTTTGGTTGCACTCCGGATACAATGTTTTAAACATAACTGTTCAAACTAGATGACTAGGGACATTATTATGGACAATTTTCAGCAAGTTGCAGCAATAGAAATAACCACTTTTCCATAAACAAGGTCTAAATCATGTTTGGTTGCACTCCGGATACAATGTTTTAAACATAACTGTTCAAACTAGATGACTAGGGACATTATTATGGACAATTTTCAGCAAATTGCAGCAATTGAACTACAGAAATTACCACTTTTCCATAAACAAGGTCTAAAATCATGTTTGGTTGCACTCCGGATACAATGTTTTAAACATAACTGTTCAAACTAGATGATTAGGGACATTATTATGGACAATTTTCAGCAAATTGCAGCAATTGACCTACAGAAATAACCACTTTTCCATAAACAAGGTCTAAAATCATGTTTGGTTGCACTCCGGACACAATGTTTTAAACATAACTGTTCAAACTAGATGATTAGGGACATTATGGACAATTTTCAGCAAATTGCAGCAATTGAACTACAGAAATAACCATTTTTCCATAAACAAGGTCTAAATCATGTTTGGTTGCACTCCGGATACAATGTTTTAAACATAATTGTTCTAACTAGGAGATTAAGGACATTATTATGGACAATTTTCAGCAAATTGCAGCAATTGAACTACAGAAATAACCACTTTTCCATAAACAAGGTCTAAATCATGTTTGGTTGCACTCCGGATACAATGTTTTAAACATAACTGTTCAAACTAGATGATTAGGGACATTATTATGGACAATTTTCAGCAAATTGCAGCAATTGACCTACAGAAATAACCACTTTTCCATAAACAAGGTCTAAAATCATGTTTGGTTGCACTCCGGATACAATGTTTTAAACATAACTGTTCAAACTAGATGATTAGGGACATTATGGACAATTTTCAGCAAGTTGCAGCAATAGAAATAACCACTTTTCCATAAAAGAGGTCTAAAATCATGTCTGGTTGCACTCCGGATACAATGTTTTAAACATAACTGTTCAAACTAGATGATCAGGGACATTATTATGGACAATTTTCAGCAAATTGCAGCAATTGAACTACAGAAATAACCACTTTTCCATAAACAAGGTCTAAATCATGTTTGGTTGCACTCCGAATACAATGTTTTAAACATAACTGTTCAAACTAGATGATTAGGGACATTATGGACAATTTTCAGCAAGTTGCAGCAATAGAAATAACCACTTTTCCATAAACAAGGTCTAAAATCATGTTTGGTTGCACTCCGGATACAATGTTTTAAACATAACTGTTCAAACTAGATGACTAGGGACATTATTATGGACAATTTTCAGCAAGTTGCAGCAATAGAAATAACCACTTTTCCATAAACAAGGTCTAAATCATGTTTGGTTGCACTCCGGATACAATGTTTTAAACATAACTGTTCAAACTAGATGACTAGGGACATTATTATGGACAATTTTCAGCAAATTGCAGCAATTGAACTACAGAAATTACCACTTTTCCATAAACAAGGTCTAAAATCATGTTTGGTTGCACTCCGGATACAATGTTTTAAACATAACTGTTCAAACTAGATGATTAGGGACATTATTATGGACAATTTTCAGCAAATTGCAGCAATTGACCTACAGAAATAACCACTTTTCCATAAACAAGGTCTAAAATCATGTTTGGTTGCACTCCGGACACAATGTTTTAAACATAACTGTTCAAACTAGATGATTAGGGACATTATGGACAATTTTCAGCAAATTGCAGCAATTGAACTACAGAAATAACCATTTTTCCATAAACAAGGTCTAAATCATGTTTGGTTGCACTCCGGATACAATGTTTTAAACATAACTGTTCAAACTAGATGATTAGGGACATTATTATGGACAATTTTCAGCAAATTGCAGCAATTGAACTACAGAAATAACCACTTTTCCATAAACAAGGTCTAAAATCATGTTTGGTTGCACTCCGGATACAATGTTTTAAACATAATTGTTCTAACTAGGAGATTAAGGACATTATTATGGACAATTTTCAGCAAATTGCAGCAATTGAACTACAGAAATAACCACTTTTCCATAAACAAGGTCTAAATCATGTTTGGTTGCACTCCGGATACAATGTTTTAAACATAACTGTTCAAACTAGATGATTAGGGACATTATTATGGACAATTTTCAGCAAATTGCAGCAATTGACCTACAGAAATAACCACTTTTCCATAAACAAGGTCTAAAATCATGTTTGGTTGCACTCCGGATACAATGTTTTAAACATAACTGTTCAAACTAGATGATTAGGGACATTATGGACAATTTTCAGCAAGTTGCAGCAATAGAAATAACCACTTTTCCATAAAAGAGGTCTAAAATCATGTCTGGTTGCACTCCGGATACAATGTTTTAAACATAACTGTTCAAACTAGATGATCAGGGACATTATTATGGACAATTTTCAGCAAATTGCAGCAATTGAACTACAGAAATAACCACTTTTCCATAAACAAGGTCTAAATCATGTTTGGTTGCACTCCGAATACAATGTTTTAAACATAACTGTTCAAACTAGATGATTAGGGACATTATGGACAATTTTCAGCAAGTTGCAGCAATAGAAATAACCACTTTTCCATAAACAAGGTCTAAAATCATGTTTGGTTGCACTCCGGATACAATGTTTTAAACATAACTGTTCAAACTAGATGATTAGGGACATTATTATGGACAATTTTCAGCAAATTGCAGCAATTGACCTACAGAAATAACCACTTTTCCATAAACAAGGTCTAAAATCATGTTTGGTTGCACTCCGGATACAATGTTTTAAACATAACTGTTCAAACTAGATGATTAGGGACATTATTATGGACAATTTTCAGCAAATTGCAGCAATTGACCTACAGAAATAACCACTATTCCATAAACAAGGTCTAAAATCATGTTTGGTTGCACTCCGGATACAATGTTTTAAACATAACTGTTCAAACTAGATGATTAGGGACATTATTATGGACAATTTTCAGCAAATTGCAGCAATTGACTTACAGAAATAACCACTTTTCCATAAACAAGGTCTAAAATCATGTTTGGTTGCACTCCGGATACAATGTTTTAAACATAACTGTTCAAACTAGATGATTAGGGACATTATGGACAATTTTCAGCAAGTTGCAGCAATAGAAATAACCACTTTTCCATAAACAAGGTCTAAATCATGTTTGGTTGCACTCCGGATACAATGTTTTAAACATAACTGTTCAAACTAGATGACTAGGGACATTATTATGGACAATTTTCAGCAAATTGCAGCAATTGAACTACAGAAATTACCACTTTTCCATAAACAAGGTCTAAAATCATGTTTGGTTGCACTCCGGATACAATGTTTTAAACATAACTGTTCAAACTAGATGATTAGGGACATTATTATGGACAATTTTCAGCAAATTGCAGCAATTGACCTACAGAAATAACCACTTTTCCATAAACAAGGTCTAAATCATGTTTGGTTGCACTCCGAATACAATGTTTTAAACATAACTGTTCAAACTAGATGATTAGGGACATTATGGACAATTTTCAGCAAGTTGCAGCAATAGAAATAACCACTTTTCCATAAACAAGGTCTAAAATCATGTTTGGTTGCACTCCGGATACAATGTTTTAAACATAACTGTTCAAACTAGATGATTAGGGACATTATTATGGACAATTTTCAGCAAATTGCAGCAATTGAACTACAGAAATAACCTATTTTCCATAAACAAGGTCTAAAATCATGTTTGGTTGCACTCCTGATACAATGTTTTAAACATAACTGTTCAAACTAGATGATTAGGGACATTATTATGGACAATTTCCAAGCAAATTGCAGCAATTAAACTACAGAAATAACCACTTTTCCATAAACAAGGTCTAAAATCATGTTTGGTTGCACTCCGGATACAATGTTTTAAACATAACTGTTCAAACTAGATGACTAGGGACATTATTATGGACAATTTTCAGCAAGTTGCAGCAATAGAAATAACCACTTTTCCATAAACAAGGTCTAAATCATGTTTGGTTGCACTCCGGATACAATGTTTTAAACATAACTGTTCAAACTAGATGACTAGGGACATTATTATGGACAATTTTCAGCAAATTGCAGCAATTGAACTACAGAAATTACCACTTTTCCATAAACAAGGTCTAAAATCATGTTTGGTTGCACTCCGGATACAATGTTTTAAACATAACTGTTCAAACTAGATGATTAGGGACATTATTATGGACAATTTTCAGCAAATTGCAGCAATTGACCTACAGAAATAACCACTTTTCCATAAACAAGGTCTAAAATCATGTTTGGTTGCACTCCGGACACAATGTTTTAAACATAACTGTTCAAACTAGATGATTAGGGACATTATGGACAATTTTCAGCAAATTGCAGCAATTGAACTACAGAAATAACCATTTTTCCATAAACAAGGTCTAAATCATGTTTGGTTGCACTCCGGATACAATGTTTTAAACATAATTGTTCTAACTAGGAGATTAAGGACATTATTATGGACAATTTTCAGCAAATTGCAGCAATTGAACTACAGAAATAACCACTTTTCCATAAACAAGGTCTAAATCATGTTTGGTTGCACTCCGGATACAATGTTTTAAACATAACTGTTCAAACTAGATGATTAGGGACATTATTATGGACAATTTTCAGCAAATTGCAGCAATTGACCTACAGAAATAACCACTTTTCCATAAACAAGGTCTAAAATCATGTTTGGTTGCACTCCGGATACAATGTTTTAAACATAACTGTTCAAACTAGATGATTAGGGACATTATGGACAATTTTCAGCAAGTTGCAGCAATAGAAATAACCACTTTTCCATAAAAGAGGTCTAAAATCATGTCTGGTTGCACTCCGGATACAATGTTTTAAACATAACTGTTCAAACTAGATGATCAGGGACATTATTATGGACAATTTTCAGCAAATTGCAGCAATTGAACTACAGAAATAACCACTTTTCCATAAACAAGGTCTAAATCATGTTTGGTTGCACTCCGAATACAATGTTTTAAACATAACTGTTCAAACTAGATGATTAGGGACATTATGGACAATTTTCAGCAAGTTGCAGCAATAGAAATAACCACTTTTCCATAAACAAGGTCTAAAATCATGTTTGGTTGCACTCCGGATACAATGTTTTAAACATAACTGTTCAAACTAGATGACTAGGGACATTATTATGGACAATTTTCAGCAAGTTGCAGCAATAGAAATAACCACTTTTCCATAAACAAGGTCTAAATCATGTTTGGTTGCACTCCGGATACAATGTTTTAAACATAACTGTTCAAACTAGATGACTAGGGACATTATTATGGACAATTTTCAGCAAATTGCAGCAATTGAACTACAGAAATTACCACTTTTCCATAAACAAGGTCTAAAATCATGTTTGGTTGCACTCCGGATACAATGTTTTAAACATAACTGTTCAAACTAGATGATTAGGGACATTATTATGGACAATTTTCAGCAAATTGCAGCAATTGACCTACAGAAATAACCACTTTTCCATAAACAAGGTCTAAAATCATGTTTGGTTGCACTCCGGACACAATGTTTTAAACATAACTGTTCAAACTAGATGATTAGGGACATTATGGACAATTTTCAGCAAATTGCAGCAATTGAACTACAGAAATAACCATTTTTCCATAAACAAGGTCTAAATCATGTTTGGTTGCACTCCGGATACAATGTTTTAAACATAACTGTTCAAACTAGATGATTAGGGACATTATTATGGACAATTTTCAGCAAATTGCAGCAATTGAACTACAGAAATAACCACTTTTCCATAAACAAGGTCTAAAATCATGTTTGGTTGCACTCCGGATACAATGTTTTAAACATAATTGTTCTAACTAGGAGATTAAGGACATTATTATGGACAATTTTCAGCAAATTGCAGCAATTGAACTACAGAAATAACCACTTTTCCATAAACAAGGTCTAAATCATGTTTGGTTGCACTCCGGATACAATGTTTTAAACATAACTGTTCAAACTAGATGATTAGGGACATTATTATGGACAATTTTCAGCAAATTGCAGCAATTGACCTACAGAAATAACCACTTTTCCATAAACAAGGTCTAAAATCATGTTTGGTTGCACTCCGGATACAATGTTTTAAACATAACTGTTCAAACTAGATGATTAGGGACATTATGGACAATTTTCAGCAAGTTGCAGCAATAGAAATAACCACTTTTCCATAAAAGAGGTCTAAAATCATGTCTGGTTGCACTCCGGATACAATGTTTTAAACATAACTGTTCAAACTAGATGATCAGGGACATTATTATGGACAATTTTCAGCAAATTGCAGCAATTGAACTACAGAAATAACCACTTTTCCATAAACAAGGTCTAAAATCATGTTTGGTTGCACTCCGGATACAATGTTTTAAACATAATTGTTCTAACTAGGAGATTAAGGACATTATTATGGACAATTTTCAGCAAATTGCAGCAATTGAACTACAGAAATAACCACTTTTCCATAAACAAGGTCTAAATCATGTTTGGTTGCACTCCGGATACAATGTTTTAAACATAACTGTTCAAACTAGATGATTAGGGACATTATTATGGACAATTTTCAGCAAATTGCAGCAATTGACCTACAGAAATAACCACTTTTCCATAAACAAGGTCTAAAATCATGTTTGGTTGCACTCCGGATACAATGTTTTAAACATAACTGTTCAAACTAGATGATTAGGGACATTATGGACAATTTTCAGCAAGTTGCAGCAATAGAAATAACCACTTTTCCATAAAAGAGGTCTAAAATCATGTCTGGTTGCACTCCGGATACAATGTTTTAAACATAACTGTTCAAACTAGATGATCAGGGACATTATTATGGACAATTTTCAGCAAATTGCAGCAATTGAACTACAGAAATAACCACTTTTCCATAAACAAGGTCTAAATCATGTTTGGTTGCACTCCGAATACAATGTTTTAAACATAACTGTTCAAACTAGATGATTAGGGACATTATGGACAATTTTCAGCAAGTTGCAGCAATAGAAATAACCACTTTTCCATAAACAAGGTCTAAAATCATGTTTGGTTGCACTCCGGATACAATGTTTTAAACATAACTGTTCAAACTAGATGACTAGGGACATTATTATGGACAATTTTCAGCAAGTTGCAGCAATAGAAATAACCACTTTTCCATAAACAAGGTCTAAATCATGTTTGGTTGCACTCCGGATACAATGTTTTAAACATAACTGTTCAAACTAGATGACTAGGGACATTATTATGGACAATTTTCAGCAAATTGCAGCAATTGAACTACAGAAATTACCACTTTTCCATAAACAAGGTCTAAAATCATGTTTGGTTGCACTCCGGATACAATGTTTTAAACATAACTGTTCAAACTAGATGATTAGGGACATTATTATGGACAATTTTCAGCAAATTGCAGCAATTGACCTACAGAAATAACCACTTTTCCATAAACAAGGTCTAAAATCATGTTTGGTTGCACTCCGGACACAATGTTTTAAACATAACTGTTCAAACTAGATGATTAGGGACATTATGGACAATTTTCAGCAAATTGCAGCAATTGAACTACAGAAATAACCATTTTTCCATAAACAAGGTCTAAATCATGTTTGGTTGCACTCCGGATACAATGTTTTAAACATAACTGTTCAAACTAGATGATTAGGGACATTATTATGGACAATTTTCAGCAAATTGCAGCAATTGAACTACAGAAATAACCACTTTTCCATAAACAAGGTCTAAAATCATGTTTGGTTGCACTCCGGATACAATGTTTTAAACATAATTGTTCTAACTAGGAGATTAAGGACATTATTATGGACAATTTTCAGCAAATTGCAGCAATTGAACTACAGAAATAACCACTTTTCCATAAACAAGGTCTAAATCATGTTTGGTTGCACTCCGGATACAATGTTTTAAACATAACTGTTCAAACTAGATGATTAGGGACATTATTATGGACAATTTTCAGCAAATTGCAGCAATTGACCTACAGAAATAACCACTTTTCCATAAACAAGGTCTAAAATCATGTTTGGTTGCACTCCGGGATA